>NC_081568.1:59171189-59325914 GCF_022355385.1 Mustela nigripes | reverse complement strand
CCCCCATCTCCTCCCCCTCCCCCCATCTCCTCCCCCTCCTCCCCATCTTCTCCCCCTCCTCCCCACCTCCTCCTCCTTATCTCCTTCCTTTCTCCTCCGTAAAATTAAAAAAAAAATTTTTTTTAAAGTCCAGGGATACTAAGAACAACACAATTGATTTCACCACCTTTTCAGACTATCAGAATCACCAGGAAGCTGGTTGGTGTTACTGCCCCCAGGCCTCACCCCCATAGGTTCTGATGGGTAAAGTCTACCACGAGCCTGGTAGTCTGTGTCATTCAGCGGTCAGGCTGGTCCGGGATTCCCTCACCAAGGCCAACGCTCTTACCTTGCTGGTGAGGAACTGGGGCCTAGGGAGGGCCGATGCCTTGCTGGAGGTCATATAGTAGGCGGGCTTAGGGGGCAGGATGTCACAGCCAGACTCTGGACAAGGACCCACACTGCGTCTTCCAGCAGCACCAGGAAGGGCCTGGGACTGAGCAGTTGGAGACACGTCCCACAGCACATTACGGCTAGGACTGCATGGGACCCACCTTGCTGCATGGCTCCCCTTCCTGTCGGAGGCTTCAGCCCCAGCTTGGGGCCCATTTATCCCTAAAACAAGGCAAAGCACAGTTATGTCTACCTGCTGCCCAGGGCTGGTATTAAGTGAGGCCTGAGGTTTGTGGGGAGGAGGAGGAATGAGTCACCTCCGGTCACTCACTGTCACTTGGTTCTCTCTGTGGGTGTGAGAGTGGGGGCCGGCTCTGAAGGTTTGCTTCCACCCCCCTGCCCCATCCACCTGCAGCGCTCCTAGCCGGCCTGGCAGGCTTTCTCTGCGGCCTGCCCCAACAGGAGGGTGCCAGCAGCCCCTGTTTTGCCCCACAACGGCCTCAGCCTCCCCCCCCACTCAGCATTCTGTCACCTCTCTGCTCCTCCTCTATAGGGCCTGCGGTTTGACATTTCCTTCCTTAGCCAGTTCAAGCCCCAGAAGCCTCCAGCATGGCTGCTAAAGATACTGGTGAGAAGGCCACCACAAAGCGGAGGAGGTCTTCCCAGGATCAAAGCAGCTTTGTGAGCTGGTCAGAGCCCACTGAGGTCTTTTGGAAGAGCCTCTGAGGGGCAGCCCCACCCCCTTCCCAGGGATCACAGCTGAAATGTCATCCCCAAGCTGAGGCCCCAGGCCCACTGCGCTGCTTTTCCATCGCAACCGTGCCCCACCCACAGGTTCCAGCCCCGCTGCCCGGCCCCCACCTCCATCGCCTGTATATGGCACAAACCTCAGCTAGAATTTCACTTCCTGCAATGTTCATTGTTTGTCTCTTTCCACTCGCATGAAAGCTCCCTGAGCTCAGGGGCCTCTGCATGGTTCACGGAGGCACCCCGAGCACTGGGCAGAGCTCCCAGTACCTTGAAGGCCCTCAGGGCACCCCGTGGAGTGAAGGCCTGTCTGTGTGGGAGGGGCTTCTGCAGCCACCAGGGCCTGACCCTGACTCAGTCAAGGTGTGGCCACCAGCAGGGCTCCCTCGGTGGCTCTGAAGGATCTGTTGCACCCCACATGGCCGAGGCGGGAGGAGAGGTACTGCCTCAGCTTCTCAAAGTAATCGCTTAAAGGAGACAAGAGAAGTGTGTCACAAGGGCTCTGGTGTTGTAATCAGGAGGCCAATGCCAAGTCCCGTCTCCTGCTTTAAAGCCACTGCCCCGTCTGGGCCCTGTGAAATCCCCGTGGCCACAGCACAGGGGAGGACTAAACCTTCCCCTTTTTCCTGTTCCATCCCCGTAAGTCCCCAGCGTGTTTATAAAACGTACCCTGTTATTCTATGGAGAGAGCAGGGCTCAAAGTAGCGATCAGCCACTCCCTGGGACCGGGGAGAAGTGGGGGGGCTGGAAGCCAGGGGGAGTGATGAGGGAATCAGGGACTAGTGGATGCTCAGGACCACATTTGCTAACTTAGCAAGTTTGTTTTAGGCCAAACTTGTTACCTTGTGATGGTCACATTCCTGAAGGAATGTAGGTCTTCGTTCATTCTCAGATGGGCCACAGGCTCACTGGCCTCAGCTCATGGGGAGCTCGTAGCAGAGAGGAAACTGACACAAGGCCACGGTGTGTTGAAAATGGGCTGCCCTGGTAATGAGGGAGCCTGGCTTCGGCAGAGGGGGGTTTTATCACTAGCCCACCCTGTGAGTCTCTGTGGCCTCATCTATAAAATGATATTGGTTTCGATCATCTTTGAGGCTCCTCCCAGCTGCCCCCAAATCTCTAGGAAGTACTGAATCCGTATTCCCTTGGTCTGAGTGTTCCCTTGGTCTCATCGGTGGGCACTAAGGAGGGCTAGAGTCTACTGTCCTGGAGCCCCGAGAGTCCCCAGGGATTGGACCTTTACTGCTAGGGTGTGCTTGAGGGGCAGTCCTTCTCGTGAAGGCCCTCCCTCTTCTGGGGTTTGAGCATTTGCTAGCTCACAACACCCGAGAACTGAGAGTATCACCAAGTATCTCCAAGTCCTGGCCAAGGTTGGCCTTAGGACATGGGTGAATCAAGGAATCTCCCACTCTTTAGGATGTGCCCTAACTGGGAACGTTCCTCCAAATTTTATTTAAAAAAAAAAAAAAAAAAAAAAATCCATGTCACTGAGGAGGAGGCAGCGGGGGATGGGGGAATGAAAGAAGCTACAGACCAAAGAACAGCTCAGCAGAGCTCCTGTCGAACTCTGCGACAAGCTGCTAGTTCCTCTAGGTTTCTGAGATGGACTGAGGGTTGCTGGAAGCCTGACATCCCCACAGGGATGTTAAACCAAGAGTCAGCCCCAGGAGCAGTAAGACAATAAAATACACAGTGGTCATATCTGGGTTGTAGGGCTCCAGAATTTCAGAGAAGGGGAGCCGGGGGAGAGCTGACAGGTCTGGCCCTTCCCAGAGGGTCTTTGAACTTCACTGAGGATCTGAGCGAGCCCAGAGGGTCTGCGGGGCAGGAGCGGGGACTGGTGAGGGGATGAAGGTGGGAGAACGTGAGAAGCAGAAGCCCCGTGGAGGCTGGTCCTTGCTGGTCCAGTGCTCAAGGTTACGCAGACGAGGGAACGCCAGGGCTAATGAGAAGGTTGGGCTGGGGGAGACATGCTGGTTTTGTCACATTGGCTATTTTTTACCTTGTAGGATTCTCAGTAAGTTAAGTCAAGAAATCAACAAGAATGAAGAGAGAAGGAGCATCTTCACACGCAAGTGAGTGGGGGAGCCAAGATTCCAGTAATGCTGTAAGGAAACCCAAAGAATTTTCAAACCCAAGTGGAACCTTCAATGGGAAGCACAGGATGGTTTCACCCCAATTTTTAACCGGCAGCCCTCCTCTGGCCCCAGGGTCTTGAAGCTGGTGCCAAGGAGGAGAGAGGGAGTTCCTTTTCTCTGCCCTCCATTCTATTCATGGGTCTGTGGGTTCAGGGGAACTTCCCTTAGAGATTCAGGCAATCATGAGCCCCCAGTTATGCCACCGATGTGACTTTGATAGTTTCCAGAATTTTCGGGCAGCCTGGTCCAGGTTGCTAAACAACAAGGACACCAGTCCTCGATGGTGAGATATACCCCGCTACTGGGGTCTCCTCGTGCAGGGCAGGATGGAGGAAAGAGGGAGAGGCCCCTCAGCCAGTAGCAACATTAATACAATGCTGTTTGCCTTTGCAGACCCCAAGTCCAGCGGTTTCCTGAAGAGACAGGTAAAGGTGTCAGGGGTGGGAGTGATTGCTTTTGGCGGCGACAGGTACTTTGGTTCTTCTGTCTGCCAGTTACTGGGGCTCCTGGGGTGTTGTGCAGGTGACCTTACTCATTTGCCTGTCAGGCACTTCTTTCCCAGAGAGAGGTTTGGCTCCAGGCTTCGAGCAGAAGAGGTGTTACTCTGCAGGGTGCCTGGTTTACGGCCCCAGCTTTGCTGGGAGCCTTTTATAGATCTGAAATGAAGAACTCTGGGGGGGAACATGGGAGGACCCAAGCTTAGACTGAGCGCCCGAGCAAAGCCACTGCCCCTCCATCTGGGTCTTTAAAACTTTAACGAAACTGTAGGGATAGGTCCCCTGTGTCTGTGTATTTTAAAGCCCTCTTGGGGGACTGTTCTGTGGTGAAATGTTGGGAATCACCACTGCCTTCTGGTAGCATGAGCTGCTCAGGTGGAAATTCTAGAGCTGATACTAAACCAGCCCCCAGGTATGAGGAAGCTCGGATGAAGGCCGGGGATGGACAGTGGTGTGGGGGCACAGCAGATGGGGTGGTGCTGCTTTCCTTCTAGGGGCTCTTTTTGGCACTGACAATGGTGTTATCTTCTTCTGCAGAAAGCCATGAAGAGGACAATGGGGGCTGGTCATCCTTTGTGAGTATGGCGTGGGCTCTCCTACCCTTGTAGCGCTTTGCATGGCACCTTTGTAATAAGGAACTAGCATGATGCCAAAAGGAGCAAAGTCTTCTAGCAAGATGCCAGTATTACCCTCCCCTGGGTGTCATAAAATGTGTTCTGTAAAAGCCAGATAGTAAATATTTCCAGCTTTGCCATCCACACGGCCTCCAGTTCATCTGCTCACCTCTGCTCCTATAGCACAAATGTAGCCATAGATGATAGCTGAACAATTGTGCTTGGCCGTGTGCCAATAAACCTTTATTTACAAAAACAGATGGTGGGCCGGATTTGGCCCATGGGCTAGAGTTTCAGATCGTCTCATTATTCACTACTATCACCCCCATAGCAGGACCTTTCCAAACTCCCTCCTCTAGATGGGATACACTAAAGTAGCTTAAAATAGCTTTTTTCATAGACTTAAGTCCTCACTGGTGACACAGAAGCAAAGAGATTTCAGAATCAACTATTAGCCCTAAAAAGACCTCAGGGAAAGTCCAGTCCAATTGGGTTTTATGTTGGAGGGGTCACAATGACTACTTTGAGAATCTGATGAACTCTGGGTATCCTCTCCCCAGAAGGTTGCTTCCATGGTCATTATGTTGGACTCTGGCTAAGAAACTCGATTATGGCTAGGAGCCCAGTGTGTTCATTTTACAGATGAAGCAGCTGAGCCCAGTGGAGAATGGGACTTACACAGAGACACACAGCTAGTTAGAGGCCAGCCTGGGGCCCAGGTGGCCCGATCCTCAGCCTAGTGGTCTTTCTGGTAAGCAATTGCCTCAGTGCCTTAAGGAAGCTGGTAAAACATGCCTTGTCCTATTGGGATTCTGACAAAAGGAAGCATTACGTTCAAAAATGCTCACCAAGTCTCTACTTTCTCTAAGAAGACAAAGGAATTGGCAAAATTTATTTTGGTATCTTTGCCACTGCAAAGGGCCATGTGGTCCCTTCTTGCAGGAGCCCAGCCCGAGGCTAATGTCCTTCGCGGTCTCCAGGGACACGGCTTTCCATTAGCCACTGCTTCTAGCACTCATGGGTTCTGGTGCATGCTCAGCCCTGCACAAAGCGCTAGGTGGGCAGGGATGGAGACAAGCCCCCCAACCCTCTGAGCCTTTTATAGTATGGATAACACTTACACACAGCAGAACATGACTAAGAGCAAATACATGCATGCAAACTTAGGAGTCAAATCACTGGGGAAATGCACTGTTTGAGAAGTGGAGAGGAAAAGCCTCTTATTGAGAAAGGCTTCCAGGGTAAAAGGCTGATAGAAAGTGGAACAATGGGGCTTGGGTATGTAGGCTGAGACAATCTAGGGATTCCTTTGTCAGTCAAGGGCAGTCACTGGGGCCACTAGGGAGAGAGGTGGAGACTACTATTCCCAAGGCCTCTGATTCAGGGGTTCCATCCCCTGCTCTCAAGTTATAGGAACACAGAAGACAGGATGAAGTCTTTTTTTTTTTTTTTAATAAGACTATCATTCTTCTTCTTTTTTTTTTTTTCCAAAGATTTCACTTATTTATTTGACAGCGAGAGAGAGAGAGAGAGAGAGAGAACAAGTAGGCAGAGCAGCAGGCAAAGGGAGAGGGAGAAGCTGGCTCCCCACTGAGCAGAGAGCCTGATGTGGGACTCGATCCCAGGACCCTGGGTTCATGACCTGAGCTGAAGTCAGAACCTTAACTGACTGAGTCACTCAGTCACCTATGAAGTCTTTCTCAGAGTTCAGGAAGACACTCAACCTTACTTTGCCTTCTGATATTTTAAAAAATATACCTCAAATCAAACATGAACACAGGAATCTTTCAACTGAACAATTTGGATGGTCTTTCTTAAGTCACCTAGCCAAGCTGTGAGGATTTCTAGGCTACTGGAAATCACCTTTCCTCGTCAAAATACAACCTCCCACAGCTTCTTTCCACACTGCCCTTGACTTTAGAGAACTGCCCTGAGCTCCCCTATTACCCACTGAACTTTGGTACAAGAGTTCTCAAGTGCTCGTCCCCTGCTGCGGCTGATGGTGCCACTCTGCTTGGGAAACCATTACTATGACTGTCCACTTTCATGAGCAGCCTCAAAGGCATTTGCTCAGTCCCCAGGGCTCGCTTTCCCTGAGACCTACAAAGGAGCATGCACAAAACACAACACAACATTTAAAATTTAGAAAGAGAGTTTCTTCTCAAAAAAGCAGCTTTAAACTCAGTGTCAGACGTCGTGAATAATAAGCTGCTGTTTCTCCGCACTTCGTTCTTCGCAAAAAGAATTGCACAGCCTTGACTCTCCCCTCTCAGACACAATTTAATCTGCCTTCTAATGAGCAGGCTTTGGTTATCTGGTTTCCCCATTAGCATGGCCTTCCACACTCACTGGGTTGTAATGAGAAGAAGGTTTTGAGCACAGGCACGCCAAGAAGAGAACAATTAACTAGCAGGATTGCAAATGCTTCAGGCGTTTAGCCTCCCTCTTGGCAATGCCCGGAATAAGAAACATGTTTCCTCGACACAGAGCTGGCTCTCCCACACCTCTGTTCCCGTGCCCTCCTCATCTCTTCCACTATTCTCTCTTGTGCCTAAAAAGTGTAGTGGAACATGCACTGGCCTCGTGGCCTAAAGGCCTTGATGGAGGTTCCAAGTCCATGACTCCCGGGCCCTGAGATCTTGCACTCCCCAACCTCAGTGTCCTCATCTGTGAAATGGGAGTGACCGTCTGACTGCTTCCGCCTCCCACGCCAGGACCGTCACGAGGCTTGGCAGAGAGAGGGTCCCTGAGGGCAGGCACCTGGGTGCCACGGGGCCTCCACAAACCAGTCTGTCCCCGTCACTGTGTTGGCAGGAAGAAGATGACTATGAGAGCCCCACGGACGATCAGAACGAGGATGACAACGACGACTACGAGTCCCCCAATGAGGAGGAAGAGGCGCCCGTGGAAGATGACGCCGATTATGAGCCGCCGCCCTCCAACGACGAGGAGGCCCTGCAGAACTCTATCCTGCCTGCCAAGCCTTTCCCCAACTCCAACTCCACCTACATCGGTAAGGCCCTGGCTGCCCTCGCCCGCCGAGCCGACCCACAGGAGGCCCGCACCCACGCGGTGCAAAGGGGTCCGTGGATGCCGGCTCAGCCGCCTCCTAGCTCTGTGGCTTTGGGCAGGTGACTCCCCCTCTCTGGGCCTCAGTTTCCTCATCTGTGAAATAGGATAATAAAAACGTAGCCCACAGAGGTTTGCTGGGAGGATGGGAACTGTTGCTGACAAATCACGGCCTCTGGTTGCTGATACCGATGCTAAGCTGCTATTTCGTGGTATTTTCCAGCAATAACTCACTTTGTGCAGGAATTAGGGACTCGAGAGTAGCTTCCTATTCCTCCCCGTCTTTTGGCCAACTTGTAGTTCCATGGCATTTCCACTCCCAAACGGCTATGGCTACGGTCAACGTAACAGTGCGAAGGGGCTTTGACCATCACTTGAGAAAATGGAAACAGTATTTAAGCTTTTTATGGTCAGTCTTTTCCTACCAGGCTGTTTTTCCCTACTTCATTTATCCATTCAGCAACGATGACTGGTCTCCTCTTGTGAGCCAGGCAGCATCCTAAATGGCGAAATGTGAAATTATCAGGAAGGAAGACATAGGCCTTGCCTCGTGGGTCTTACAGGCGAGGACTACTAGGCAGAAAGGGGGCTTCTGCACACTTGCCCAGCAGAGTGTCACAGAGTCAGCTAGAAAGTTGATGATCTAGACTCTGAACCAGCCCTCCCCCTTAAGGGAGGAGACAACAAAAAGAGGAAGTGGGAAGGAGAGGTCAGCCCAGAGCATTTGTGAGGGGAAAGAAGGGGACCCATGACCTGAGCCATGAAGGCCTAGTTAACCCAGGCCTGTGTGTGTGTGTGTGTGTGTGAGAGAGAGAGAGAGAGAGAGAGAGAGAGTCTGTGAGACCCAGGCTGGCCTCGGTGCTGGTGAGGGTCCGTGGGATAGGATGCTCCCTCCCCCCAGCACAATGATGCTTAGAACCCGGCAGGGGTCTGCCTGTCCTGGACAACACACCCTGCTTTGGTTGGCATTTCTGCTTTCATTTCACTACCCTACTGCTCTTGTCCTTCCGCAGACCGGCCCCCCTCCAGCAAAGCCCCGCAGCAGCCGCCCGTGCCCCCGCAGAGACCAATGGCTGGGCTCCCTCCTCCGCCCGCAGGCCGGAGTCACCCGGTAAGCCTCCTCGCTTTCTTCCTTGGTGCTATGTCCACTTTGATCCCTCCTTTGCCAGAGAGAAGACTCTACGTATCTTTATCCAATGCTGACTAGTAGGAAAAGATTGTATATAGGCTGGGAACCTGCAAGCCCAGGCACTTGCAGTGGTGGTGGGGGGGTGGGGCTTGGGGGTGATATGCTAGTGATTTTTACTTAGGTCGTAGGGCCTATCACCGACATTTTCTTTTTACCCAAAGCAATGTAAACAACTTCAATAATGAGGTATTGCTATTATTTCCCAGCTTTGAAGTTAATAAAAACTGTGAAATAAACTCAAGGGACCAAGGTTAGTAAGTCGCCCCCATCCCCGTCTCATGGGTCCCTAGCACCTTCTCTAACCTGCAAGACGTGCGCCACCTGCCGGGCAGAAGCGGAAATTCCGCGAGCCGTGGCTTGAGCCCCGGAAGCTTACAATGCAGGGAACCCAGAGGGAGAGAGACAGGCAGCAAACTGCCTCTCCCTCTTTCTTCAAGCTTACAGCTTCAGGTCCTGTGAGTCCAGTTAAGTACCCAGAGAGACCCCGAGAAATTCAGGCTAATATGTTAATAGTTGGAAATGTGTTTTCTTCGTAAGGGATCCGAGCACTTTAACAGCGGTGGCAATTACCAAAATGTCAGGGCTGGAAGGAATGTTGTTTTCCCCAAATCTCAAAATGCAGACCACACCACAGTTAGGATGTTTCATCTAAGCATATAAGGCTTTCTCCTGCTTGTCCAGTTTTCTTGCAAAGGGGCTCAGGGAGCCGAATTGATCTACAAAGCATTTTGCTTTGAAAACTGAAGGCCTCCACCTCCATTACTGGGATGCAGAATTCACTCATTTGGTCAACAGATCGCTATTTGCCACTACTGTGTGCCAAACAGTGTTCTAGCTGCTGGGACTAGAGCACGGACAAGACAAATAAGGTCCCTGCTTTTTATAACACTTCCATTTTGGTCAGGGGAAGACAGATACTAAACAAGTAAGTAGATGTATGCAAAAGACAATTTGAGCAGTTATGTGTGGTTAGCGAGACAGAAGACCCAGTAACATGATAATGGGTGTAAAGGTGACACTGAGCTGAACAGAATGGGCCAGTTGTGACAGGAGCTGGGCAAGGAACATTCTAGGCAGAAGGAAACACAACCACTGAGATGAGAAGTAGGGCATGAGCTTGAGATCTTGCAGGAACTGTAAGAAGACATTTGGAGGGGGAGCCCAGTAGGCACTGGAGAGAGGAGTCTAAGAAGTTGGAACAGTGGACACAGGATGAGTTTTTACTGTGTTCCTATGTGATAGAGGCCGCTTGAGGGCTTGGCAGGGGACTGACATGCTCATTTCCCTGCCATGCAGGTAATACCCTGGATGGAAGGGTGTGGGATGGGGGAACTCAGGTAAGAGGTTATTGTCCAGGAGAGAAATGACAGGAAAGTGAACAGAGTCAGACAGATTTGGGGCATTAAAGTCATAGGACTTGTGGATGTATCCTAATGAGATGCTGCTTAACATGGATCTTTTTAAAACAGCCACTCCCTCCACCCCAACCAAACCACGAAGAGCCTAGCAGAAGTAGAAACCATAAGACAGCAAAACGTAAGTATGGGGACTGCCCTCCCTTGCCCACCAGCACACCTGTCCCCTCAGCCCCAGCCAACGCTTTATTCTTGAAATTGACTTCAGTCTTTTTCCCTTCCAGTTCCTGCTCCTTCCATAGACAGAAGCACGAAACCTCCTCTCGATCGTTCATTAGCCCCATTTGACAGAGAGCCCTTCACACTAGGTTGGTATCTATTTGATGCATAGTGACAACGGCCAATATTTATAGAGTGCTTACGGCATGAATTTCGCATGCGCCACCACGATTATAATGGTACCAGGATGTAGGACTATGGGCATCATCCTCATTTCAGAGACGAGGCAACTGAGGCCCAAAGAGATAGCTTTCCCAGTTGACTCAGCTACCCAGTGATGGGGGTAGAGACTCAACCTGAGATCAGATGGACTGCAGAACTCCAACTGTCAGCCCTGTGCTGGGGCTGCCTCTTAATGGGAGCCGGGTATACCCACGTCTCATCGTCCTCCGGGAGGCTGGGCAGAGACAGGAGGTCTGGGAGAGCTGTTGTCAGCTGCCGCGGCTGCTACTAAGCGGCTTACTGACCGCAGGGACCATATGTGTTCAGAGTTGTCTCCTTATTTGTAAGGCAGCAGTTCTGTAGGGAGAAGATGCCTGATAAAACTCCAAGGTGCTATTCAAATGTCAGGGTTGTTTATTGTTGTCATGTGCAGTTGATCAAACTGTGGGTATCCTATAGTCCCTTCCCCCCAGAATCAGCCCAGAGTGTTCTTAGAGTATGGCCACCTGTCTATAAAGCTATTTCAAATTCAATTCTAAAAGTTAGCAACTGTTTGTTGAGCACCCCTCTGGGGGTGAGTACTTTACCTACCAAAAATAATTTACCTACATTATCCTCACAACGATCCAATGAAGGGAGTGAAGTATTCTTCCCGTTTTGCAGACAATGAAACTGAAGTTGACAGAAGTTGAAGAACTCTCCCACATTTGCATAACTCACTGTTGGATTTGAACCCAGGTCTTTCTGACTTCGAAGTGGGTGCTCTTTTTCCAGTGACATCGTATGACAGTCGGAGACCCTGGATCTTCCTTGCTCTGGGGTAGAGAGCTCTGGGGAGGGGGCTAGGAGTCTTGTAGGAGAATGGGCCCCAAATCCCGGCCACACCCAGCCTTCCTGACTGGCACTCCTCTCTGTGTGCAAATGAACCTCAGTTCTTTTGCTTGCTGCGGTTTCCCCAACTGGACCACAGCTCTGCTGACTCAGGCAAAGCTCTGTCAGCTGTTTTTGAATTCAGAATAGTCTGCTGCAGAGGACTGTTCAAATTATGTGACAATGGAGACAGGGAGATTCAAGTTCAGATCCCAGACCTGCTTACTATCAGAAGCAGACATCAAATCCTTCAGAGTCACCTTTTGAACAAAAGTTTCCTCTTAAAAGATTCTTTTTTTTATAAAAAATAGTTTGTGGGTTTTTTTTTTATTTTTTAAAGATTTTATTTATTTACTGAGACAGAGAGAGAGAGAGAGAGAGAGAGAGAGAACAAGCAGGGGGAGGGGCAGAGGGAGAAGCAGATTTTCCACTGAGGAGGGAGCCCAATGATGCGATGCAGGGCTCCATCCCAGGACCCCGGGATCATGACCTGAGACACCCAGGCTCCCCAAAGAACTGTTTTTAAAGAGACCCTTTCTTGACAATACATACTCTTGATTGCTTCCTTGTCCATGATGTTTTGAGAGTGGCTCTTAACAGGGACTCCTAACAGACTGTGCCGAGAGAATATGCATACATCAGAAGATTTAGAAAAAAAAAAAAGAAAAAGAAAATCGACTTAAGCCCAAGAATATAAATCCAAATTTTCTGCGTAACCCTGTAAAGTAGGGTTTCCATCCTAAGCCAGAGTGTTATGAATAATAGACATTTCTTAGACCAACAAAACTGTCTCCTACTGGGCAGTGAGCTCTTCACAGTAGGACGGATTCTTAGGACCTGCCAGGACCTGGGCTGTACATCCTGCTGTGAAAATCCCATCATTCACCTTGGGGTATTAACTGCACAGCAGTATGGGAGAGACGAGGGCAAGAGGAAGTATCTAGCAGTTGTCAGCACCTTTGGATTGTGTGCCTGACCCTGCATATAAATTGTCACCGAATCCTTACAGCAAACCTATGCATTTTTAGGCTGTAATCCTCATTTTACAGGTAAGCAAATTGAGACTCAAAAACCTTAAATGACTTGCTCAAGACACAGAGAATTTGCTCGAAGAGCTGGTTAAATGCAGTTAAGTGGTACTTTTTATTGTACTGGAAAAATAGGGCATATCTATGCGAAGGGACTTCAGACAGAATAAAAAATAAATTGCTTTGGGGCACCTGGGTGGCTCAGGGGGTTGGGCCTCTGCTTTTGGCTGAGGTTGTGATCTTAGGGTCCTGGGATTGAGCCCCGCATCGGGCTCTCTGCTTGGCAGGAAGCCTGCTTCCTCCTCTCTCTCTGACTGCCTCTCTGCCTACTTGTGATCTCTCTGTCAAATAAATAAATAAATAAATAAATATCTAAAAAAAATGGCTTTGACCAATTTGGCAATGCAGAGTTCTCAGGTACACCTAGCATTTCTTTAGGGAGTCTGCGTGTCGTCTGTTCCAAGAAAAAAGTAAAAGCATGAAAGAAACCAAACCCAACCAAAATTAAGACAAAATGGCTTGCACCCCACCAGGAGGATCTCTCAAAATGCTCTTCCCCAAATTAAAAGTTTTTCCAGAAAGTAAGTGTAATACTTTATGTAATGTCCAATGTACCACCCGATTGGGGTAAAATTAACCCCTCCAGGGCAAATATCAGATAGAGGAAGAAACTTAGGTTATACAAAAAACTTCTTAGTTGATGAAAGAGGCACAAAATCCCAAGGAAACATTCATCCTTCTTATCATCAGTTGCATGAAATCAAAGGTTGAAAAGGAGCCCAGAATCCAGAACATTGTGTGTACACAATTCTGTGTGGCTTTGGGCTAGCCACTTAATTTCTCTGAACCTGTAAAACTAGGGGCTCTCTGCAGGCCTCTCCCAGGTCTGAAGTCTATGATTCTCCAGTGCTCACACCCAGTCAGCCTGCTCAGGCCTGGGACTCAAGGGCTCATCAAACTAGGCTTTAATACCTTCTGCTTATCCTATCAAGTATTCAAGAACTGCCTGCTGTTTGTCCTTTACAGGAAAGAAGCCGCCATTTCCTGACAAGGTAAGTGCTTCCCTGGTTTGTTTTGGTTGTTTTTATTTTTGTTTTATTGTGGGTCTTGTCTTTATTCTTTGAAAAGTGTTGAGGACACTCACATCTCTTCCCTCCTGTCTTACAGCCCTCGGCCCCCGCCGGAAGGTAAGGTGCCCTGTTGCCTTTGTGTGAGGAAACATGGTACATGCCCCAGAGACACAGTTATGTTTCTCACCCCTCCTTTCTCTCAACTCTGCAGGCCTCTCGGGGAGCATTTACCCAAGATGCAGAAGCCTCCTTTACCACCAGCCACCGAAAGGCATGACAGGGGTAGCCCCCTGCCAGGGAAGAAGCCACCTGTGCCCAGGTAACTGTCTTCTGTTGCCCGAGTTCCTCATTTAGAGCGGTCACGCCAACAACCTGACCAGCAGTGGCCTACAAGGAACTGAAAATTGTGGGTGGTTTCGCCCCTGGGGCTTGAGGAATTTTGGCTTCTTAGGTTGGATGTCAAGTCCTTGGTCCCGTTGAAGGGGACAGTGATCTAGCAAAGAAAGGAGTGGAGAGATGCTTCCTCAGGAGGGTGGGAATGGCTGCTGTCTGTGGAGCACGTCTCCTCAGCCCGTCGAACCCATGCTCGTGTTTTTCCTTTCATCTCAGTACATAGGAACAGTAACTGGCACGTCATTTTTCAAGACAAGTAGCAGAGAGGACATAATTGGGAGAGGTTTTTAGGTCACTGTAAGCATCTTCCTCAATGTTCAGTCACATTTTATAATGGGAGAATACTGAAGACTGCTCTAATTTTTTTATATTTACTGTGAAGTCTTTTGGGTTCTGTGTACCAAAAGCGTACATGTATTGGGAGTCAGGCTCCACTGTACTCCTTACTCACTAAGAACATAACCAAGGCTCCTGTTTTTTCTCATCAGTGTAATCAGGCTTCATAGCTCTGGCTTTTGGATTAAATGAGGGCCACGGCTAGAAGGCACTGGAAAAAACCCTCAGTAATCAAGTTAATATTTGAATGGATTTTTTTTAATGGAATCTTCTTAAAAACCAAAATGAATGTAAAAAATACATAATGAACAAAATATCCATATCTTAAATAAACACATGATGGAAGGGCGGCAGGTGAAGCATCTGACAGATATCCCCCTGCCCGAGGAGAGCCTGACGTGGGCCCAGACACACAGCTGCCTGCCAGAGCTCAAAGGCAGCTGTCACCAAATCTGTCTGACTAGCCTGTGCAGCTCCGAAAAGTCCCAGAGCAGTAGCATTTTCCAGCTTCTTTCCCTTCACCTGAAGGGTGAGCCCCAAGATGGCTGTTTTAAGACATCAGCAAAGGAGAATATTACCTAAAATGTTTTCATTTGCTTGGAGAAACATCTACTCTGAAATTTAATAGCTACTAAAGAGTTAGTTTGCTGACTAAACCTTTTTTATATATATGTAATTATTTGCTGCAGTAGCTCAAAGAATAAGGGCTTGCCTAGCTCAGCTCGTAATGGTGACAGAACACTGAGTCACCAAACCTTCCCTCCACTCCTGCTCCCTGGCTTTTCTGCTGGGGTGTTTTTTGTTTGTTTGTTTTTTTCCTCCCCCATTTTGACACAGCTCAGTGGGTTTGATTTCTCATTATTAGAGTAAGTGAAGCTATCTGCTTTCTGAGGCTGGCTCGTTGGAACTCTTCATGTTCAGGTCTTTTTCTTTGCCCTAATTCATTTCAGGCATGGATGGGGACAAGACAGAAGAGAGAACGTAAGTACAAAATGCCATCTGGTAAATGCTTGGCACAGGGAAATTTAGTGCAGGCTCTGTGGAGCTTGGGGCCATGCCTTTCTCAGACTTCACTGAAGACCAGCGTACAGACCAAGGAAGGCACACAGTAGGCTTCTAAATACTGGAGCCTGTTGGGGCCTCCATCTTTTCTCCTGTCCACAGTGAGGCATTGCTTAGCTCTGGTCTGTCTGAGAGCTCCCAGGGTGGCTGGGTGAGTCCCAGCCCCATCGCCAGGTGATAATTCACAGGGTAAAGTAACCATAGCTGGAGGGAAGGATAAAAAGGAGGGACGGATGCCCAAGAGTCTAGGCCTCGCAGCAAAGTTTACAAGGCCTCTGTTTTGCCTTTTAATAACTTCATGACCTGAATAAGAGGGGGAATAGCAGTTATTGAATGCCTATTGTGTGCATGTCGGTGAGCTAGTGGCTTTTGGATGATGACCTGTTTGCCTGGGGAACAACAATGAAAGTTTTAGGTCAGTTTTAGCAATGAAAATCTTATGTCCCAGAATCCCCATCAGTTTCAGGCAAACTGGGACTGGGGTAGTTGGTCACCCCAGCTTTACACGTTTTGCATTTAATGACCCTATGAAGAGTCATTGTTTTTCTTTTACTAAGAGGAAATCAAAGCTCAAAAGGGTAAGAGACTCATCACAAGTTGCATAGCTAGTGATTAGCCAGATAGGAATTCAGGTCTGTCTGGTTTCCTTTACACTATAAGCCCTCTGAAGGTGATCACACCCCTACCCCTGTTTAAGGTCTTAGCCTACAAGTGCCTGCTGTCTTGTAGCTCTGTGGTAGATGCTGTGACGGTTCAGATACAGTGCTAGGATATGAAAGACAGGCAGACCCACACCCAACATTGTAAACAGCATATGATCATGAAATGAGCTCTAGAGGGGAGGCAAGATAGTAATTGATGGGGCTTGAGGGGTCAGGGTTGACTTCTTAGAGGTGAGGTTTATGATGTCATTGAATGGTGGGGAGGGCACAGAATAGAGTCATCCTAAAAGAAATCCCAGGCACATTCCTGCCTCAGGAATATACACAGAAAAGGCAGGTGGGTGACAATTCCTGTTCATCCTATGGGGACAGAAAGGATAGCATCTTGGCTGCAGAGTCACAGGGACAAAGAGGAGACAAGGTGGAAAGTGAGGGAAACATTATACTCATGAGGTTCCCAGCTTCTGGAAGGATCAATGCTCATGTCATGAGAATATAAGTGCTGTAGAAAGAAACATAACATGGTTGCTATGGGGTTGAAGAGGGATTTCATTGTGGGCATTCAGTGAGCCCATGTGCATTTATCTATGCAACACTTTGCTGGGACTCCCAGTTGGCCAACTGGGATGAACGATTCTGGCTATGACTCTTCTTATCTCAATGGTAGGACTAATGACAACTGACTTTCACTGAGCACGCCCCATATACCAGGCATTTGTAATAACCAACACAGTCCTTGCAACAATATTTTGAATAAGGTGATCTTTCTTCGCTAGTGTGTTGGCAGTTTTGGCCTGCTGGTCAATGGCAAAATCATTTGCCTCTTGGAACATCATTTCTCACCTAAGGAGTACAGCAAATAGCTCCTCCCTTGCCTATTTCACAGGTTGCCTGGAGATAGATGCTGAGCAGTGTAGACACCTTGTAAACCACATGGTCCATAAGGAAGGTGGAGTTGCTTTTAAGGGGCATGCTTTTAAGGAAGCTGAGCCTTGGGCCAGACAAATTAGGGGCCCAATCCATTTCTGTAACCCTTGGCAAGTTAGGACTCCTTCCTGAGCACCACGTTTCCATTTGTAAAATGAGGACGTTAAATTTTTAAAGGGTTGCTAGGAGAATGGGATGAGACATTGTGTATAAATCTTTGGGGGGCACATAGTAGATATTGCCACTATTATTGTGTCTTTTGGTCTTTTTGGGCACCTTAGAATCTTTTCTGAGAGTCTCAGATTGGAGTGTCCTTAAATGATTGTTTGTATTAAGAAATTGTGAACCTCTTAACAAGCTCTACTGTTCTCCACATTTGTATTTATTATGGAGACATACAACTGTTAAAGAGAGACATTTCTTTGATTAAGATGCAATTCTTTCAGGAATTATGTTTTGATGATAGACTAATACCTTTTTTCCTTTTCTTTCCCTTACCAGGATGAAGATGATGGTATGTTCAGAAAAAGCTTTCTTACAACTTATAACTCATTCCTTCATTTTTCTGCTCGGGCTTTCACATAGAATTATTTAGTACAGAAACACATGGGGGGCCTGGGTGGCTTAGTTTGTTGAGCATCTGCCTTCTGCTCAGTCATGATCGTGGAGTCCTGGGATCAAGCCCAGAGCTTCTCCCTCTGTCCCTGCTCTTGCTCTCCCTCTATCTCAAATAAATAAATAAAATCTTTAAAAAAAAGAATTAATTATATTTGTTAAATCAGTATTAAGTAGAAATATATCAGTTCATATACTGCATTATTTATCTGGGTTACCAAAGAGAACTGTTATGTTCATAAGTAATGGTGCAAATAATAGTACAGCAAAATTAAAAATTGCATACATGGTTTGATAGAAAAATTTCTAGTATTTATGCCTTCTAATACAGGAAAGGATCACTATCTGTAGATAAATGAGACAGCATAAAATTTGGCTTACGTAAAACAAAACTTGTGAATCATTTCTGAAATTCATATGGTTTCCAACTGACAATTTTCTGCCAAGAAAGCATTTCAAAAATAAAAAGATAAGATAAATGTATATTATAGAGAATGATATGGAATGGCCATGCTAAGGTGGCAAACCATCTAGAAAAACCCTGGGGGTGGGGTTCCAGCCTACCACTTCATAATTACATTTTATTTTTTGACCAGCTGTTTTTAACTTATGGGGGAGCAGTTCTGGAAGGTTCCTGTGACACTTGGATCCTGACAATCTGTTTTATTTTTCTTTTCCCCCCACAGTGCATCAAAGACCTTTACCTCAGCCCACAATGCCTTCCATGAGCTCCAATACTTTCCCTTCCAGATCCACCAAGCCATCACCCAAGCACGCCCTCCCGTCACCTCACATGCCTGGAGCTTTCTCTGAAAGGTCTGTGGTAACGTTGTCTTTCAGTGTTAACTTAACATCACACCAAGGTCCATTGATAAGAACTCATGTTGGGTGGTTTGGGGAAGAAAGAAATGAGCCAGTGGTAGCCAGGTCAGAACATGTTGGGTCTTCAGAAACAAAACCAGGCTGGGCACAAACAACCACACGTGTTAGTATGCTGCTGCTCTTGGAGTCCCTGTGCGTGGGATTGGAGGGGTACAGAATTGACTGCCCCATGGTACCCCTGGAGTAGTAATGGAGAATGCCTTCACTTTGTGAATTACACTCAAGAAACTCAATTAATTTAAGTACTTGGAGTTCATCCAGATCGAGGATGGGAGGACCTAGCAGATGCTGCAAATACACTGCCTAGGCTCTGTCCCTAGTAGGCCGGCTTTCTCAACAGCAACAGCGTTTCTCAAGGCCCACACATTTCTTCCTAAATAAGCCCTGGTGCTTTCCCTCTTGGCCTCAGAATCCCCAGGCCTTTATGTTCATTCTCTACTAAGCAAAGGAAGATGTCCAGCCCCCACCTTGGGTATGGGAGAAAACCACCAGCACGACCTTGCTACTCCTGCTAGATATCTAGGAGTCTCGAATTTTTTTCATGGTCCCTGTGTGCCTCTTGCTTTGATTTTCTGCTGTTTCTTCTCACTCTTCTCGCTGTTTTACTTCTGCCGTTTTCTCATTCTTCTCCATCCCTCCCTGGGCCCCAATGCTGTCCCTTCCCGGTGCTGAAGACCATTCAGTGCCATTGCGGAGCAGAGCAGAGCAGACAGGGTTGTGACAAAGTTTCAGAATGTAAGTGAGGTTCAGTGGGGTGAGGTCTGGAGCCGATGACCAAGAAGGAATTCTTGAGACATCTTTGGTGCAGAATGATGGTTTATTAAAGCATGGGGACAGGACCCATGGACAGAAAGAGCTGCTGTGGGGGGAGAATGTGAGGAATGGTCCATTATATATTTGTAAGTTGGGAGGGGGTTAGGGATGGTGTAAGTCTCTAAGGAATTTTGGAAGCAAGGTTTCAGGACCTTGAGGGGCTAGCTATTGTTGGGGAAAACATTATTACTGGTAATAAAACCTTTGTGTGAGACCCTTTAGATGTGTATCAGTGGGCCATATGCTTGGGAATGATTATCAACACATATCTTGGAGGGTTTAGAGATGAAGTTTCCAAAGGAATTGTTAAAGTAGACTTACAGGATCCTGGTTGGGGGTAGGGGTCGGTCAGGCTAGGATTGCCCTTTGCCCTTAACAAAGCCTTGCGGTGGGGGTGATTTCCTAGAGGAATGCCATTCTGCCTGTTTCAAGGGCTTGTCAGTGGGTAAGGAAATTTAATAATTTTTCTTCTGCCTCTGTTTCCCACATCAGTTGGGCTAGTGGGTGGGGGAATGGCTGCTCAGCCTGGAGCAAGCAATGCCTCCTCCCACCCGCATCCTTGAAGATACTGTTTTTGTCTGTCCGGGCCACCTGGCCCTCTCTGGGTTTTTCATCCAGCCACCTCCCACTCTGTGGACCATCAGGCCCCAGGATTCACAGTTCCCAAACGACATGCCCCTTCACATGTGCTCCTAACCAAAAGAAATGTCCTCTCCCCAGAGGACATCTGCTATTCCCCAAACAAAAAGGCCTTAAATTGCAGCCAACTCTTAAAAATAATCTTCCAATGCCTTTTATAGATTTTTATTGTTTTGGCTATCAGAGTCTATTAGCATTGGGGCTGACTAGCATCCCACTGACTAGCATCCCACTGACCTTGGGCAGGAGTGGGATGGGCTCTGTCAGCCCCTCCTCTTTGCTCAGCTGCTAAGGCTTCAGGGAGGGGTGGTAGTAGTCACAAATGAAGCAGCATTCAGTGGGTTTCCCTAACCCAGCTTCCCCATCAGCCTCTTCAGCCCAACCCAGCGTAAATCTGTTCTTTTTCTGTCTCCGCAGTAATAGTGGTTTCCCGCAGAGTGCCTCCCTGCCACCATACTTCTCTCAAGGTTTGTACTCTGGGCTCTAATGACCACTCCAGGCAATATGTCTCCATGACTGGATTCCTAACCATCCCGAAGCCTTTTGGCAAAGATCTGGTTATTTCCTAAAAGCAAAAAGATATGTTTTCTCATTCAATTATTTAATGCAGTTTCTGCCATGTGCCAGGGCTGTTGGAATGCTAGGATGCTACTACATAAAACACACACACACACACACACACACACACACCCTGCCTCAGAAAGGTGGCCTTGGCCTTAATCTCCGCACAGAGAGCTCTTCCTCCCTGCTATTTGTATTTGGAGCTCAGGATAGTGCCTGGCGTTCTCTGTAGTGTTAGGTTTCTATAATGAATCTATCCTTGAGTTGTGAGTTGAGGAACATGTTTAAAATACAAATTAGGAGAACCCAGCCCCCCCAGGATTCTGATTCAGTAAGTTTGGATGAGGACCTGCATTTTTAATTCCTTTTCTGGGTGTCCATGACAAGTATTTGCTGAGAGTGTTCTCAAACTTTATTATAAATACAGAATGTGTTAAAATTCTAATTCAGTGGGTCTGGGGCAGGATGTGAGAGTCTGCATTTCTAGCAAGTCCTCATGTGATGCTGTTGACTAACCTAACTATGTAGTTAGGTTTCTTTTATTCAATAAACAGTATGAAGTATCTGCCATGTTGGACTGCAAAGGTAGGGATAGGGAAAATCTGTTTAGGCCTTAGGAACCTTAAGAAGGCATCTGAGCAGGTCAGGGCAGTCTGTTCTGCTTATCACCAGGGAACACCATGGTGAAGAACCCTGCTAGGTTGGCCCAGGAGACCTCAGTCCTTCCCTGGTAATTCTCCTGGCTATGTGGCTTGGGGCAGCAGTTGGCCCCTTGGGGCATATTGATGAGGGAGGAACAACCCAGCAATGGAAACCTCCTGGAGTGCTTGTTAAATGCAGATTGGGTGATTCAAACCCCTCTCCCCCAGTGATTCTTACTTATGCAGAATAATGTTTGGGAATCACAGGTTCAAGTCCTGACCCAGCCACTAAGAGCACATGATTTGTTCAGGCTCTAGGAGCCTCTGTTCCCTCATTCTCCAAAGAAGATAATACACATCTTGCGGTGTTGCTGTGAGGATTAAAGGTAGGGTACAGGGGTGCCTCACTTAAGGCCTGGGCAGAGTAGTGCTGAATAAATATGTGTTGAACAATGAATGAATGACACATGAATAATTCAGAGACCATTCAGCTCACAGAATTTTTCAGTTCTTAACAGCCGTTCTGGCATAGAGAAAACAGCCTTGGCAATTACAAATCAATGCAATCAATCCTTTGCTGAGATTGGGAAACACATTCTCAGACTCAGAAAGTTTCAGGGAACCATAAACAAGACAATAAGACGTTAGGGAAGGTGAGGCACAAACACTGGGTAATTTATAGATAACTCACAGACTTCTTGATGGATTAGGTTGTTGAGAGGGTCTTCTGTGAGAGTTGAACACTTCTACCCCTTTAGAAAATTTTATCAGGCATAGTAGGTCACAAACCCTAGTTCTAAAAGCTAACAATATCCTCAAGGTAATTTCACCTTGTCTTGGATAACTTATATTTCTTCTTATGTAAACAAATGAGGACCTAATTCTCTTTATTACTGCATTGTCACCATATCAGTGGTTGGGAATCCATTTTGGTTGTGCTGGAGCCTATGAAAAACCGGTCTCTTGAATATTCTTTTTGAGAATCACATTTAAACGACTGCAACTTTTTCATTAATGGACTAGTTATTTTATATTATGTACCATACACATTTAAGAAATCACTCTAATTTGTGGAATTGTCCTCAAACTTTCACTGACATGGCTATAGAATGATGCCTGAACAGTCAACAACCCTTGTAGTTTTGAGCATGTGAACATTAATTTTGAAGCTATGGCTTCTAGAAATGTTAATTGCTGGGAACAACTGTAAGTACATTTAAGGGGGGGAATGTGTGATAATAGAAATGAAAAATAGCTTATAACAAGTTAACTTTCAAAATGCTATACTTTTGAAGGCCTTAACCACAGACCACCTCCTAGAGCCGAAGGAAGAAACTTTTCCTTGCCAGTTCCAAACAAACCTCGATCACTGGCTTCTGGCGAAGAAGAGGTATTTAGACATATATTTTTATTTTCTTTTTTTCCTAGCAAATAACCAGAACCTCCCATTTGATACTCCTTTGTATTTTATTATTATTTTAAATTACCCTTAATTTTTTAAAGTGAATTAAAGGGAAGGGATACAGGTGAAGAATATGTTCTTTTTTCTTAGTGTTTTTCAGACTCTTCTAATAGCACATGTGTGTTTTGCATTTAACAGTGAGAAAAAAAAACAAACCTATTTTTCATTTGTTTTCTAGCTTATGACCTTGAATAAGTCACTTAACTGCTCATTAACCCAGATTTTTCATTAAGTATATTATACTAAACTGAGGAAATTATTATGTCTATCTTTCCTGATTAAAGCTTCCATTATATATGGAATGCTTAATCTCAAATACTTTTGCAAACAAAGTCATGATAAAGAGCGGTTCATGCAAAGTATCTTCGATTTAGCCCCACATAAGTGATTCCACATTCAAATTAAGAAAACAAATGTTTCAATGCTCATGGAATTGAGTTGGTGATTTATGAAAATGATTACTTGGAGGCTTTTCTTTTCACTTACATATGTAACTGCAAAATTTATTCAGTTTTTAAAAATTTACATTTTCAGAATTCATTAAATGAAGAGTGGTATGTTTCTTACATTACCCGACCAGAAGCAGAAGCTGCTCTTAGAAAGATAAACCAGGTACTGTGCTAAAGTTTGTTTTTAAGTAGTTATAAATATTAATGGAAGGAGAAAAGGGGAACAGGCTTTTATTGAGGACCAATTACAGGCTAGGAATTCTGCTAGGTGATATTCATGCTGTAATACCAAGAGGACCCATTAGTGACAACTTTAGACCTACCAGCATCCATAGCAAGGAGTCCTGGAATCTGGGAAAAATCTAAATTAAGGCAATCATTCGGCTGGCAGAATCTGAGGAGATTTTTATTAACGATAAAGGTCTGTCTTGTCATAGGAAGCATACCTTATCAAAAGGAGATCCTTTCTTCTAAACTTCTAACATCTTACTGGTTCCATCTTCTTGCATCTTCCAGCAACTTTTTTGCCCTTTCCTCTAGAAATTTCTAGGTTAATTTCTAGATCTCCTATGGTCTGGTGATAAAACTTAACCTTAAATCTATACATCAGAGAAAGAAAAGCAAAGATTCTTCTTCATCTCTCACATTTTGAGTCTACAAGAATAGTTCTCAATCTTAGCTGCACATTTAAGTCACCTGGGGAGATTTAAAAATTCTGATTCTTGGGTTTCATCTAGAGAGATTTCTGATTTCATTGGTTGGGTGTTCTGTATGGGTTCTAGGAATTTTCAAAACTCTAAATTCTAGTCTGTGAATCACGGTCCACAGGTATATTTGTCGAATAGAAGAGGTTCTGAATGGAATTTACTCAATTGAAATAAAAAGAACATATGAAAGCCACTTTTGTAGATTGATAGCTCTCTAAAGCCATCATGATTCAACATACAAATGAGGCAGTAGTTTAAAGCTGCCTTACTAATTAATCCTATTTTGATATTAGATCTTTACAGTATAAATATTATGTAACAATAATTTATGGAGTGACATTTGAAAGTACAGGACAAATCACAACACTATTTTAATATATAGAAGAAAAAAGTGGTAAGAACAGAGGATGGTCCACATTTGTTTATGGTCAGATGTTTAATGATGAAGATGTGGTGATCATGAGGTTTTAAAATGGGTGAATTTCAGAGGCATTTGTATCTTTTCTGACTTTGGCTATGGAAAGAAAAGGTTAGTGAATTAGCACCCAGTAGTAGGAAGACAGATCTTTAGTAACAACAATAGAGTCCTTATTTTGTCTGGCTCTTTATCCACTCAACCACTTAGTATTTTCTTTTATTACAAAAAAAAGAGATTCCTTTTTCATCAAAAGACTTCAAAGAGATTCTTTTTGAAATTTGGAAATTTTTCTGGTACAATCTTTGCTGCTTCTTGACAACCAAGAAATCCATGACACCTGGGACTGTAACCGTTCAGGGAACTAAATGTTCACTGACTTGTCAACTGGTTAAGTTTCCAGATCTCTAGAGGCTTGTCCACTGCTCCTATAGGCAATACAAGTATAGCCTTTACTGGGGCACCGGGTGGCTAAGTCAGTTAAATATCTGACTCATGATTTCGGCTCAGGTCAGGGTCCTGGGATCAAGCCCTGAGTTGGGTTTCCCACTCAGGAGAGAGTCAGCTTGAGAGTTCTTTCTGCTTCTTCCTCTGCCCCTCTCCCTACTCATGCCCTCGTGCTCTCTCTTTAAAATAAATAGTTAAAAAAAAAAAAAAAAGAAGTATGGACATTTACTGCTCACATAATAACAGGAATTTATTCTTTTAGGATGGCACTTTCCTGGTTAGAGACAGCTCTAAAAAAACAATAACCAATCCATATGTCCTCATGGTATTGTACAAAGATAAAGTTTACAACATCCAGATCCGCTATCAAGAGGAAAGCCAAGTTTACTTGTTGGGAACTGGACTCCGTGGGAAAGAGGTAAGGAATTCCAGTTGGAAAACTTCTCCAAATCCTCTGTTTATTTATGCCTTTTCGAATACCTGCCAATGTGGAACCCTACTGTGACATTCTTTGGGAGTCCATACTATATGACAATGTTAGAGTAAGATCACATTAGTGAAGCCTGTCCTTTACTGGCAGGAAATAAAATAACAGTAACTATCTGTGCCATAGAGTCTTTCTCTATGGCTTTCTCTATATCTTTAATTCCAAATAGTCTAAAATCACATGTATAACTTTTAACTTTTAAAATTAAAAAAATTAACATTTAAATTAAATATATAGTTAGATGGTGTCAAAGGATAGTCCCTTCTATCATTCACCTCTCTAACATAATTTTAACGTAAGATTGCAGTGTACTTATAAGGCTATCTTTTAAAATTGACATCTGGAAAGGGGTAAAAAATAAAATTCTTATTGTGGTGACTATTTAAATACTTGGGTCATTTCTCACTTAAAATGGAGGTTTGGCCAATGAAGGTGGTCAAACTGCCAGAGAAATTTTCCTCTGTTTCGCCAGTGTTTACGTTAATTATTTTTTTGGATGGTAATTTAAAAAACCCTGCTTTTGCAAAGGAAGCTAGCAGCTAAACTTAAGCCCCAAACATGTTCTATAAGTTCAAAGTTCCAGGAGGAGGATCCACTGAATCAAACATTTCCAGAATGAAAAACAATTAAGCCTTAGCTTCTACTTTACTCCAAGTATTTTTAATTCATGATTATGTAAACAAGTAGGAAAAAGCACATGCTTCTGATGAAATGTTTCGATCACTGGTTCAGTGTGGCTAGAGCTGCGTAGGTGCTGCAGGGGCAGAGAAGTCTGCCCTCCAGAATTTCTGTTCATCTGGTGTGGACCACACCTTGCGGCTGTCCTGGAAGGAGGCATCCAGCAAGGTAGTCTCAGATGAAGTGTTTGATGTTGTCTGGGGTGCCTGTGTGTAATTCTGACCCCTGTCTAGAAGGATGGATTTTTTTTTCCAGTCTGGCCATCAGGGATAAGGTGATGAAGGCAATGGGTGCAAAGATTTGGCTGCAGAGCCTTTGTGAGCGTGAGGTGGCAGTGAGGACATAGCAGGGAGATCATGAAGGAATCATTTCTTCTGCAATGCTACGGATATCGGCTCCAGACACGGGGATGCTGTCTGACCTGATTCCTTATACCTCCTCACACTATTAGTGACTAAGAGTGAAGTAGGGATACAGAAACCAAAACCAAAGACACAAACAGAGCAACCCTAAGGCAAAGGTATCATAATTAGACCTCTTATTTATGACCCCCATAAAGTTAAAAAAATATATAAATATATATATATATGTATATATATATATATATATATACATATATATAACATAAATATAAATATAGACTTTTTATCCCGAATTTGTTGGTGCTGAGGAATTATTTTTTTCAAAGTGCTATAGTAGAAATCATTAAAATATTTCCCAAGTATTACACATTTTTTCTCACCATCCTCATGACTTGAAGAGGTAGGAAATTACACAGATTTAAAAAAAAAAAACAAAAAACTGAGGGTGAAATTCATGCTACTAATTCCAATGTTGATGTATCTCCGTATTTTGAAATTTTCAGGACTTCTTGTCCGTGTCAGATATTATTGACTACTTCAGGAAAATGCCACTTCTGCTCATTGATGGGAAAAACCGAGGCTCCCGATACCAGTGCACGTTAACGCATTCTGCCGGTTATCCCTAGCAAGGTAGCCAAACAGACGAACCTTCCTCCTGCCTCTGTTGCCAGCATGGGAAGATCAGTCAATGGTGGTAAATGGAGAAACACTTGGGACTGAATCAAACCCCTCAACATGAGCACAAGGTTTTGACCTTTCACATAAAAAAGTGTTTGAAATGAAGACTGTCAAATATCTCATAATTTATTTATTCTTCTTCAATGTTTGTAAAGTGCCTGTTCACACTTGAAGTCTAGTAGTGCACTATAATCATTCATTTAAAAATGTGTATTTTGAAATACCCATTTCAAAGTACAGAAGTTTACATAGCTACAGAAATAATTTGAGGTCAGTTTAAAAAAATGAAACAGTAATAGTTTTTGGTATCACATAAAACTTTTTTTTAAAAAGCCAAACCTTTGTTAGTCAGAGGCAATCCTTAGTTTTATACATAATTTGACAATTTCTAAAATTCAGTTTCTCGGCAGCAGTAATTTAAGAGACTTCAAACGATTTTGTCCTTTCTTATTTGGTATTTTTCGCCGGGGGGATTTTTGTGTACTTTTTTTTAATGAAAAGATAAACGCATGAGGGGATAACTTCCTAGGATTAAAATTAATTTGTCTTTTGCTTTACTTTGGTGTTTCTAAAAACTATTGACTTTGTTTAGTCCATAATATTATATTTTTAAAGCAAATTTAAGCTACAAATACTGAAAGTAATCATTTTAAATTTAGAGATGAGGCTTTGGAATCAAATATAGCTGGATATAAGTTCATCAGATCCTGACTCCCACATCCCACCTCCTCTGCAACTCCCACAACTCCAAAAGCATTTTCAAGTGATGTGGATTTTACCAGAGTCTTCCAGCAAAGATGAAAGAGCCATGCATATACAGAGAAAAATGTGATCAGACTTTCCTATTAGATGTCTTTCTTCTCTCTCTTTTATCCCCTGACAACTCTACCATAAAGCACTTCTCACCACCATTCCTAAAAAGGCTTTATAGATCTTTTGAAGCAACACAGCTCTTTCCTTCAGCTTACATATCTCACTTAACAGATGGTAGTAGGTGTTCAGCACAACATAAACCAGGTGATGGTTGTTCTTCAAGTTCTCCCCTTTGGGGTCTTTGTTATTAATCTATGACTTTTATTTACAACAAAAATATTTTGCTTCTCTACTTAATCTGCAAGTTTTCTGAGTGGCAAAAAAATGTCTTGCATCTTATTTTCTTAAGTTAATTAATAGAACATCAGAGGGGAGCTTAGAAGTTACCTGGTTAAAACTAATAATTTGCTAAGATAACATTTGCACACATTTAACCAGTGATGATGATAACGTTTCATCATGCTTTATCCTTACAAACCAGAAGTTCTCAATTTAGGGTCCAGAGCTAGGGAGTTCTAAAGCTGAAAAATTTGCAATCCTTTACATGTTTATTCAAAAGGATTTCAACAAGCATTTATTCAGTGCCTGTTCTGTGTTAAACACTGAGCTGGGTGGTGAGGGTAGCAGACACTGTGAGCTGACCTTGTGTCTTGCTTTTGGGTATACTGTTCTTTATGTTGAAAATCTCTAAAATGAAGGAGGTCATAGATTTTAAAGCAACTATTTGGTAATGAATCATGTCAGCTGTCACGTCTCTACCCTCTTCTACCTGCCATATGTGGGACACCAGTCTGTAACAGAAGAGGATAAAGACGACACAGAAATAGAACCAGGTTAGAGACATTATAAATTAGTAGGGTCCCTGACATCTATTTTAACTACTTCCAAGTCACATGAACCAATAAACCCTTAAGCTAGCTTGAGTTGTTTTTGGCACTTGTTACCAGGAGAGAATGGATTAATACAAATTTATACCAACCACTTCCAATTTGGTTAACTCTCTTTTAATCTGAGCCAAAATTCAAGCAAAGTAAAGGATAAGCAACACCCGATGGCCAGTTTCCTATATCCTATTCTTGCCACGAGTGAAATGAATTAGCCATTCTTTGAAACATTAAAACAGTAAGACAGCTTTCAAGAATATTAAATGATTATTTACAACTCATATTTTTATTTTGTTTTTTATAATATTAAATATCTTAGTAAACTCAGTTCTCCCAGACACATGGTAATTCCACAATAAATACAGTTACAAGTTCACAACAAACCAAAAGAATTCAGATAGAAAAGCTCTTAGAAGCAAAGGCTACATCTGATATTTTAGACTCTTCAAAGAGGGGGATTTTCTCTTCTGGTTCCTTTAAGTCATCTGTCTTCACAGGATGACTAAAATGTAGAGTAAGGTCACAAAGCAGCAACTGGGAGAGCTCTGTGTAAAACAAAATAATAGAAGATACCATCTTGGAGCACATATGTCATAGACAATCATTCTTCTTTTTTTTTTTTTTTTGGAAGATTTTATTTTTGGGGGTTCCCTGGGTGGCTCTTCATTGAGTGTCTTCCTGATTTCAGCTCAGGTCAAGATCTCAGGATCCTGAGATGGAGCCCTGTGTTAGGCTCTGTGTTCAGCTCAGAGTCTGCTTGAGATTCTCACTTCCTCTTCCCCTCGCCACACTCACATTCTAACTTTGGGGGAAAAGCTTTATTTTTATGTAATCTCTACATCCAATGTGGGCTCGAACCCACAACCCTGAATTCAAGAGCTGTACGTTCCACCAAATGAGCCAACCAGGTATCCCTATTATTACTTTCTGTAGCTCTTTCTTAGTATTCTCTGAAGTGATTGAGACCACAATTAAGTGTGCCCATTTTAACTTAAAATGCCCATTTGTACTATAAAATAAGAATGACATAAAAATTAACTAGAAGTCTCTACTTGTGCACTATCTTACTAAACTGCAACTTGATTTATAGAAATGTGATTTATGCTTTTTGTCAACTTATTATTTTTGTGTCATATGTTATGTATAGAGAATCAAATAGCATGTTACAAAATTTAGCAGTTCCTATCCCCAAGAGGCAACCACTTTTAATTTTTTTTCCCCGCTTATATTGTTTTTGTTGCTTTTGTTGTTTTGTATGTGTCTGTGTTTGGTGTCTTTTGGTTTTGTTTGGGGGGCAGGTTGGTATTTACCCCCATATCTCTAAATGACACAAATATTTATTTTTTTAACCACAGGAATTATCTATCTGCTTCTGACTATAGAAGACTATGATAGAGCTCTTTTCACTTACCCCCCAGAGCCCCAGTGTACTTAAGAATACAATTTTTGTTAGCTCAATATTTAAAGGTTAACATTTTTTGATTATATAAATATTCTCCACAGCTAAGCCTTTCCTTTCCTACATGTTGCCACCCAATCAGTTAATAATCTTCTTATTTTCACTATTTAATGAAATTTGTCTATTTATCTATTGATAATGAAATTTCACTATTTATCATAAATATATCCCAAATCTTCCCTAGTTGGGCAGACCTCCTTTTGGTATATAGTCAGATGCCTTAGCTCTCTGCCTTGTTGAAAGTTTCTCCTCTCCTAGAGCCTTCTGATCTACTCTATGCCGGACCGGTGGTTCTCTAGGACTGCAGGACAGCGCGCATCTGAGAACTCCTTTCCCCATTATCCTATGGACTCCTTCCCCCCCACCTCCCTTGGGTGGAGTATCCTTTTTGTAAAACCTCATTCCTTTCTCTTTTGGTCTGCTACCTTGTTTGGTGGAATATGACCTCAGGAATCAGTAACTTTCTGAAGGAGGAAAAGTTTTGTATCTGAAAATTTCTCTCTCTATACCAATGCTGAATAGATTGACTGACTGTACAAATATAGGTTAGAAATCACGTTTCTTCAGGGTTCTGAGGACTTGCTGTACTTTCTTCTGGCTTCTAGTGTAGCTGTGAGAATTTTCATGATTCTAGTTCTTTTTTTTTTTTTAAGATTTTATTTATTTATTTGACAGAGAGAGAAATCACAAGTAGGCAGAGAGAGGAGGGAAGCAGGCTCCCTGCTGAGCAAAGAGCCAGATGTGGGGCTAGATCCCAGGACCCTGAGATCATGACCTGAGCCAAAGGTAGAAGTTTAACCCACTGAGCCACCCAGGTGCCCGCATGACTCTAGTTGTTAATTGTTATTTCTCTTTAGAAACTTTAAGGACTTTCTGTTCTTCCAGAACAAAATTTCACAGTATTGTACCTTGGGGGTCTACTTTCAACCACTGTGTTGGGCTCTTACATTATAGAAACTCTTCTCCTTCAGCTCTTTAAAATTTTCTCAGATTAGTTCTTTAATGAACTCCCTCCCCATGTATTGTCTGTGTTCTTTCTTTATAACACTCCTAGTTACTGAATGTTGAACTTCCTTCACTGACCTTGTAATTTTTTCTCCCTAAAACTTTTCACCTCTATTTTTTATTTTTTTGCCCTCTATGGGATTGTCTTCTTTTTATCTTTAAACCCTTCTACAGAGGTTATTTCTACTTTCCCACTTAATTTCCAAGAATCCCTTTTTTTTAAAAAGATTTTATTTATTTATTTGAGAGAGAGAGAGTGTGTGAGAGAGCATGAGATGGAGGAGGGTCAGAGGGAGAAGCAGACTCCCTGAGCTGGGAGCCCCGATATGGGACTCGATTCTGGAACTTCAGGGTCATGACCTGAGCCAAAGGCAGTGGCTTAATGGACTAAGTCAGCCAGGCATCCCTCTAAACTTTTTTTTATAGGCTCATGTTCCTATTCCATGAACATAGCATTTTCTCTTGGGTCTCTTCATCTATTGATAGTTTCTTGGGAGTTTTAATCTCACTTCATGATTTCTGTTTCTTTTTCATTGAGGGAATCCATGTATTGACTTTGTCTCGGCTTTTCAAAGTAGATGCTTTCATCAAATATCTACTGCACCAGAGCTACACCTGCTCATATTTAAGACCACAGCACTAAAGACAACTGGAAACTCTGTGCCTATGGTAGCCTGTATTGGGGGGCAAGCTGGCTGGGTATTCTATTGGGGGCAACCTCTGCTCTCAGTGTCTTTAGAATTTTTCCCTTAGGCTAGTCAGATTCCTGAAAGAAAAATCTACTTGAGGGTGTAAATATGGTTAGCAATGTTTTGTGGCCAAGTGGGAAAAGAAAACTGGGAGTCTTATAATCCAGTATGTAAACTCTGTCTTAATATCTTTGTTTTCAGTACAGTACTCTTTGCCTCAACTTAAGCCTAATGGCTCCAGGCCAGAGAGCCTCTCAGGGAATAAAATTCAACTCTTCTGTCATAGAAAAGGAAGGATTGCTTCATTCAGAGAGGGGAAGAGAACTTGGGGGTCTACAACTTCTTGTTCTTGTTCTTCTTTTAGAAAGAGAGAGGTTGGGGTGGCAGAGAGGGAGAAGGGGAGAGGGAGAGAGAGTCTCAAGCAGGCTGCATGCCTGCATGGAGCCCGATGCAGGGCTCCATCTCACAATCAAAATCATGACCTGAGCTGAAATCAAGAATCAGATGTTTAACTGAGTGAGTGACCCCGGTGCCCCTTTTTAATATTTATATTTATTTATTTATTCAACAACTTCTTAAACATTTACCTAGCCTTCCTGTTCTTAGCCCCACCTTTACCCCCACTTCCAGAGGATTATGGTGCCACCATATATTGCCTCTACCCAGCCAGCTCATGGTTCAGATTTTTGTATGTTAGGGTTCAGACTTTTCTGTTTGCTTTCATTTGCTTTCCATTTCACTATGAACTGTTTTTGAGAGCTCTTTATCTTGTGCATTTTTGTCTCTTTAAAATCACTTTAAATTTAAACCTCAGGTTTACCAGTGACTAGTTCTATGACCTTGGAAGAGTTAGCTAACCTGTCTATGTCTGTTTCACTATCTTAAATGCCAATGGTAGTATTTTCTACCTCACAAGTTGTGAGGACAACTGGGTGCATTTGTACAGTGCTCTTGGGAGAACATCTGGATTATGGTAAATGCTATGTGTCAGCTATTGACATTATTATTGAGAGAAGGAAGTGTGGCTAAAAGGAGTGTTGTTCGTTTAAGCTTCTAAGTTTACCAGAAGTCTGCCCTCTGCTTCTAGCTCTGTGAGCCCCTATAGCTTAACTGCCTGACTTCCCCCAGAGCTTCTGAAGAACACATTCATCACATTCACTGGTTCTATTTTACTTCATGAAAGAATAATCCCCAAATTAGAACAGTTACATATTAAGTTTCAGATAAACCTAAAGCTTTTCTGTTTTAAATGAAGACAAGCAATGAGACTCCAATTATTTATTTAGTAAACACTTACAAGAAGTTATTATATCAAGGTACTAAGTTAAGTGCTAGGAAGACCCTTTAGGAGCTCACAGTTGAGCAGGGATAGAAAAAGAAAGTCAACGTGTAATTACAACACAGTGTGATAGATGATAGGAAAAGGTAGAAGAGATAACATGCTTGTTCAAAAGATTTTTGCCAGTTTAAGTAATTGACTAATAAGTAGCAATTAACCTGGCCGGGTGGAGGTGGGGGTGCAGTAGTGGGCATTTCAGAAGATGCATGAGTTAAGGTACAGATGCGGATAAAGAGCAAATACGTACATTTGCAAGTGGTTCAGTATGGCTGAAGCACAAAATGTGCAGGGAGAAAAGAATGCTAAGATACTGGAGAGACAGCCTGGGGCCTGATCTCAAGAGGTCTTACAGACCATTCTAGGAGGCGTGTTGGACTTTCTTCTGGGACAATAGTGAACTAATGAGAGTTTTTAGGAGATTCACATTTTAGAAAGAAAATCCTTGCTGTATCATTGAGTTTGGTTTTGAGAGATGATGAATTAAGCAGGGATAATCAGATTTCTTTACAACAGATTCCTCGGAGCCTTTCTCAATATGTATTGTGAATTTTTGAGAGAAATACACAGCATACAACACTTCCCAAATTTATTTGACCGTAATAAGGTGGACTCTGTTCTTACTGCACACCACTTACTAACACCTCTGGAGACAGCAGGGTTAGCATATCAAAGTCTGGGAAATATGGCACTCACTATTTGGTGCCTAACTAACAAGCACTCCCCTCTTCTTCTTGGGGCAAAACTTGATTCTATCAGAGATGATCCGTTCCCCAGCTCCCCAGTAAGTCCTGACTGGCCCAGACTGGTCTTGGCAGTCCCATTCCCCTTGACAGCAGCTGGTGTAGGCATATGCATTTGATGCAATGTGGTCATGAAAGGGAAGGGAAAATGTGCTGGAGGGACCTGGGGAAAGGCTTTTATAGAGACATAGGCAGATACAGTGTCTGTAGATGGCCACACCTGCAGGTAATGACTATGAGGGATAAACAGTGAACAGAACAGAGCAGAAAAATGTAAAGAACCTGTATGGTCAGAAGCCTTTAAAACTCTGAATTAATTCTGGGTCTGCCCTACTTTTGATCTCTTATTTCCTTATTGTATAAGCCACATTAAGTCGATATTTTGTTACTTTTATAGCTGAATTCCTTATAACTGACAGAGAAGCTATCCTCAAATATCCAAGAGCTGTCATAAGAAGAATAACTACATACTCAGTGTAGTTTCAGTTTAGAAATAGGACCAGTGTGAAAGAAGACGGGAATAGATTTCAGCTAGTCCATAAGGAGGAACCATCTAAAAAGGAAGAGGCTGCCTGGTGAGATAGTGAGTTCTCCAACAGAGGAAATATTTGGTCAGGGATAAACTGTCCCTAGAAATACTCAGTCATGGAATTTTACATGTTTGGGATAAAATAATAGAATGTCTGTGAGGTGAATGTCTAAACATCATGAACTGTAAGGTCTAATTCTACTCTATGAATCTCTTTAAAATGACGAACCCTTAACTCATAGAATCAAACAAACTTTTAATTTGGAAGGAACCTTAGGGGCTTGGTAAAGATTAACAGATAGAGACACTGAATTTTTCAGAATGTGACATCATCTGCATTTATTGAAGGGAAGGAAGGCAAGTATATTTAAAGAGCTTAGTTAACCAACATCATAAGCTTGTTAGTGTCAGGGATAGGGATTAAGTCTGTTAACTCCCAGAAAAATTCTCAAACATAATTCATCTTTAGAGATCTAGTTCATACTACAGTGTCAACAATTCTTAAGAAATAGAGAAATTCTAATTAGTTGGCAAATTCAGTTATATCCCAGTAGAAGCACAACTTGGCTCTGTTGTTTGTTTTATAACTATGGCATGCAAACATTTTAATTCAGTGATTCCATACTTACCTTTCATCTTCTTCAACTCCAAAGAAATTGTGTTAATGTTTTTAATTATGGCTTCCACATTTAGCTTATGGTCAGTAACATTATTCTTAAACATCTGATTTTAAAAGAGAAACAAAACATATAAATCAGAAGCATTTATGTGCACTTTGAAAATACTTAAGTCTTCCCTAGTTCTAAAAGGAAAATCCATTATTTCAGAACTGAAATAATTGTGAAATAGTAGTCAATATAATGGTTAGAATTCTGTCATAGTAAGACATCAACTTTTTCATTTTCCAAGTGAAGACAGCTCCAACTAGAATTCTTCTTTAATGAAACCAGATAACAAGATGGGGCCCTTACAATAGAAATGCAGAAGTCCCCCTTTTTTTTTTTTTTTTCAGAAAGCCTCAGCACTTATAGACCACTTTATAACTGAGTAGTCATACAAAACTTTCTCTAATTTTGTTTATGTAAGACAGTGTATCTTCTAATTTATTCTTGAATAACAAGGTCCACAGAAAAACTCTAAGTACATAGTAAAACTCAAAGTGAGATTCAATTATAATTCATAAACTAAGAAGATGGCAAAAGGGCCACTTTTATTTTAGCTTTAGGAATTAGGGCAATACACTTTCTTAAAAATTCTGGTTAACTAAAATGTATAAATCAACAGGTTACCATGTTATATGTACACTACATTTTTTTTTTAACCAATTTTGTCAGGTACAAATACATAAACAGGTGGTTCACTAGAAACTAATCTTAGCCATTCAAATCTCTCCAAATGATTTGACAAAATAAACCACAATTAGCACACACAGCTCTGGCAGTGTGAAAGTTAGCTATGGGTCAGGCTGCTTGTCCAAAATAATGAAAATAAACTAACCGTTAAGTCAATTTCTTGCCTCTGCTTTCTCCTGAGTCGAAGAATTTATCCTACTTCACTCACTTTAGAGTCACTAAAAAGGTATAAAAATTTCATTTCCCAGTGAATAAAATATATTTTTGCATCCACCTACAATATCCTAGAAGCCAAAAAGGGAATGGTAGTTATCCTCCTTGGTTGGATATAGCAAATCAAAAGATTTGTGTTTGGGGCGGGTGTTGGGGTTTTGGGTGGGGGGAGAAAAGCTGCTAAAAAAGAGGGTGGAGAAAGTGTAATTAAAGAACTTTAAAAATGAGGAATGGTTGTTTACAAAAAATGAAATAAACAACAACAACAACAACAAAACCAAGAGGGAAGCAGAAACTACATGGATAGAGAAATACCCAAGAAAGTTGACCCTCCCACCGCAGGTCTAGTTATCCGGCGCCCTTGAGTGTGCCCTTGGATGGGGGATGGCGGTGGGGGCGGGGGGCAATGCGGGTAGAGGGGTGTCGGAAGGCAGAGCGGAGGCTGGGCCCCACTGGACTGGAGAGAGGACAGAGGTGCGTCAAGCCTTCCGTGGAGATCTGGGTTAGGCCATCGCTCAGAGAAAAGGGAGAGGCCAGTCAAAGGGCATTCCCCAGAGGTGAGAAGTGGTGAGAAGGCTCTGGGGAGGGAAGGAATAGTGGAACCAGAGGCCAAGACACCGCATACTGAAGGCAGTGATGCAACTGCGGCACTGACCTCCAGTCGGGAGGCCTGGAGGCACACCTCAGGTCCTCATCCTGAGGAGCGAGGATCATCCCCGCCGCTTCTGTTCTAAAGGCCACCCCTTCCTTCTCAGCCCAGTCCACACGTGAGGAGCCCCGGGGTGCCGCTGGCCGGCCCAACCACCCCTTGGTGACTGAAGACAGCCTCAAAGTTTCCACTGCCCTCGGCTCCCAGACCGGATGAGGACCATACAAAACGCATTCTGCATGACCCTGGCCTTGGGACCACCACCAGCCCCTTGTGGAACCCACGGATGCCCGTGAGGAGCCCCCCGGCCGTTGGGGACCCGCCCATTTGGAAGCTGACGATGGAGCCTGAGGCAACCTGGAAATTTCCACAGCTTTGCCTTGCCCCCAAACCGGATCAGGATTATTTAAAAGCCAGTACCTTTGGCTGGTCCACAAACCAACCCTGTGAAGACCCACGCGGCCCAAAGGTCACTACTGCTCTGAGGCAAGTGGGGCGGAGCCGACTGTGAAAAGCAGGACTGTGCATCCTGATTGGCCAGCTTCTCTGCCTCCTGCATCCTGGGAGTTGTAGTCCGAGGCGAAGCCCCCGCGGAGAAGGCTCTGGGCGCCAAACTGGCAGGGATTCCTGCAGCCTGAGGACCTGCAGGACCTGCAGGACCTGCAGCCTGAGAGCGAGCCTGAAGAAGGCGCTGACATTTTTGCTTTCTGTGTGGGAGGCACTGCGCTAGGCGCTTCCCAGCCCTTATCTGCATTTAATTTTCACAGTACAGGAGTGTGATTAAGGCCAGACTCTGTCTAGACTGAAACTGCTCCGGTGTGAATCGTACTCCAGCATTTGTTTAGCTAGAGAGGTGCTGGTAAACAGTTTAATCATTTAGAGTTCGAGCGTCCTCATCTATCATGTGAAGATAATAATAACTGCCTGCTGGTGTTCTTTTGAAGTTTAAGTGAGATAATGCATCAAAGGGAGTTGGCAGAGGATGGGCCCCATAAATGTTAGCTATTACCATTCCTATAAATTTTTATAGATGCGTGAAGAGTACAGACGATACTGGAGTGTATACTGGAGAGATATACACTGGTCTCTTGCCAGTGGGGAAGCTGGGATCCAAGCCATCTTCACTAGATTCCGAAAGGAATCTCTGGTAAGGCAGCCTCTGGGGCTGACTCAGACACGTTCCCTCTGACTTGCTAAGTAAGTCTTTGCCTTCTCTAAATCTTCCCTGTAACATTCAGCAGCCTCTGTCATTTCCTGACAACCCAGAGCACATAATCTCTTGTTTAAGTGCGGTCACTGGCAGTGTGACTCTGTGGAGTCTGTTGTCCCATACAGAGGTAGATGACGAAGGGTGCAGGAGAAGCAACTTCAGTCCTAAGGAGAACTACTGATGTAATCTGGGAACACAGGAACGGCCTTTCTCCCTTCCTTGGTTTCCTCATGTGTTTCCTTATGAGAGGGATGGGCTAGACCAGTGTTTCCTAAGTTCCACTCACTGTAAGGCTACTGTTAGGACTATTTGCCCTGAACTGTGTACCACCTGTTTTATTCCCTTAGTACTTTAAATTTACTTCCCTTTAAAATTTAAATTTACTTTTAAAGTTTTTTTGTATCACCAATGTAAACAGAAGCTGATAGGAAAAATAAAGACAATGGGAATAAGACGTTTGTAATCATCTAAACATTTCTTGCCTCCTGATGGCGGTGTTCCTGTAGCTGAGTCTCCTTTGTTAAAATGGGTTATTAAGTGTTAGCAAAGTGTTAAGGATAGTGTAGCTCAAACTCAGACTTTCTTTTTGAGGTAATCAGAAGAATTGAAAGAGTTGGAAGGGGAATAACACTTATAATTACGCATTAATGCCTCTGTACCATATGAAACCACCTCTCATATCCTTGGTGGGATAAGTCCCACACTTTCTTCAAACTAGATTTAGGTGCTGTCCAATATACCATCCCATTCTAAAACTCCTTCCTTCTCGACATGCTATAGGTACCTTTCAAAACTCACCTCAATCCTGGAAAGAGTCTTCTTGAATGAACCTTACCAAAATCTACAGTTTCATCCCAGTTTCTCTGCCAAGGCTTCCTTTACTCATTAGACAGTGTACACTTCCTGCTATCAGAGTCTTGCATTTTCTGATTTCTGATATATGCGCTGAGCATTTCTCATCTAATTCTTTGAGTAAAGGAGACACAGAAGGTCAGGCAACAAATATTCTTTTGGCACTCACCTATTAAGAATTATGTTAGAAGCTTTCATCTTCTGACAACTCTTTGAGGTGGCTGTTATCACCCTAGTTGTGTAAAAAACAAAGCTCGAGTCCAGAGTTTAGCACTTGCTCAGGGGCACAAGAAACAGATTCACATCCTGTATGTGCAACTCCTGAGCCTTCTGTTCTATTCTCTGCACTAAGCTGTCTCCCAGCCAGGACACCATCTCCTGAAACAGTAAACAAGGACATCATGGCTCCATGGTGTGTGTGTTTCACAGATCACTGATCTTGAACACGTGTACTAACGCACATCCAAGCATACAAGTGACCAACATGGGATGAGGAACATTTATTTTTGAAATTAAGGACATTATCAAAGCAAAAATAACTGTCATCACTGTTTTTATAAAAGCAGAGATAATTTGACATCCAAAAAGAAAGGAAGAAAGAAAAAAGAAGGAAGGTTATAGTAATTTCAGGTAAGACCAGCTTCATAAAAAATTTACTGGATGTCTTTTTTCTTCACCCCCTTGTATTGATTCAGACTAGTGAAAACTAGTCTCAGACCTGCACCCAGATATATGTTCGGAAACTCCACATAGATTATAGCAGGAGACGATAAGGTGTTTAAGAGAAGCAGGGTGAAAAACATAGGTGAGTGGAGATAGCATTAGGACTGAGAATCCTGAAAATCCAGTGATGATGGGGGCTGGGCCTTGGTAGGATGAGGAGTCTGTGGGGCCACATCATCCCAAACCCACTGACCCCATTCACAAGATTCAGGAAGTGTTTGTGGGTCCTGCTTCAGCTCAGATACCTGTGGGTTAGGATTCTGCTTACGGGACTTCTGATAGAATACAAAGACCTTCCACCCATCCCAAATGCTGATTACTTCTTCTGAGTGGATTCAAATGCTGTGATTTGGAAAATATCATCATGAAGACTTTACAAAAAGAAGAATAAGAAGAATCAATTTTGTGTTTCTTTACAATAAGTGGTATAAGAAGAAAAAAGAGATGTGGACTCAGAAAAAGATAGATTGTAATAATGTATTTTCCTTCACAAAAATGTCTTAACGTAATGATGACTACTTATTATAGTGTTTTTCCTCCCTAAGTAACTATAGATTCTTATTTCTTTTCCTGAGAAAATAAAACTTTCAAAGCCTGTTCTGCTACTTAAAGCTTGAGATTGTTATAGATGAGCCCCTTAAAAAATCTATCTTCCTTAATAAGTTTGCAACGCTTTACTGGAACTCCGTCCAGGTTGCAATTGCCGATTCTAATGTTAATCAAATAAAGAAGATTAAAAAGCTGGCAAATTCTCCCATAAAGAGAAAAGTTGTTACAGAAAAACAAGGTGATTAAGCATTTTATGGAGTCGGGTGTGAGTGTCTCAGTTAGTTTTATTACGAATTCTTGACATAAAGTCTTCGTTTCCAGGAAAACAAATTGAATAAATTATCTCATCTCTTGCCCTTGCTCTCAGAGTTCCCATTCCTACTGTTTCCCTGCTCATCATCAATTACAAGTGCAGGACTCTGCTTGGGGACTGGCTCCCGTTGAAGTGTCAACTTCCATCTGAATATGGCTTTGTACAACCCTCTTGCAAATAAATTAGGAGGTCACAGTTGCCTTCTTAGATCATTACATGTGCAGCATGACCAGAATCTGATAGATCAAGGTAATCTCCCCATAGCCAATCATGGAAAGAAAGAGAGAAGGCACGTGACTTTGGCCACTGTGGTCTGAGGTGAAAGGTGGGCTTCTTGCCCCATTGTCTTCTTCGAGCAGCTGCTGTTCTACTGGGAAAAATAATTTTCTTTTTCTCCAGAAGAAACACACTTCTGAACTATAGAAAGGTGTTACTAACAAAAATCCACATTGCTCACTGTAACTAAAGTATTTTCACTTGTAATTAAGAAATTACACGAAAGAAAGATATCCTGCCATTTGTGAAACGGGGTGGACCCTGAGGCCACTATGTTAAGTGAAATATGTCAGATAGAGACTTATACATGGAATCTAAAAACATTGAACTTCTAGAAACAGATAGTAGAATGGCAGTTGCCAGAGGTTAGGGGGTGGGGGAAACGTGAAGATGTTGGGGAAAGGGGACAGATTTTTTGTTACAAGATGAATGAATTCCATGGATCCAAAATGGTGCCTGCTGTTAACAATACTGTATACTTTAAAGCTGCTGTGAAAGAGGGGATTTTAATGTTTTCACCATAAAAACAACAGCAATAAAATGCTTATTATGTGAAGTCAAGGATGACCTTGCTATGGTAAACATTTCATGATAGTTATGCATATAAAATCATCTCATCGTACACCTTAAACTTAATGCTATATGTCAATTATACTTCTATAAAGTGGAGGAAAAAAAATAGTCTGTACCAACATTTTTCTCTGAAATAGGAAGCTATCCAAATATATAGCTGCCAGATAAAATATAGGACACCCAGTTAAATTTGAATTTTAAATAAACAACAAATAATTTCTTTACTGTGAGTATTTCTTAAGTATTGTGATGTACATACTTATATTTAAAATGTATTTCAAAGTCAAATTTAACTGGTAATCCTGTACTTTTACTGGCAAAATTTGGCAACTCTATACCCCAAACACTTAAGCCCCTAAAAAGAAAAGCAAACAAACAAACAAAAGAAAAAAAAAAAAAAGAGAAAACAAACCGTTCTGAAGACTTGTAGATTTAATAGGTATAGAAGCCAAGAGAGAATATTGAAGTTTTCCAACTTGATGCCCAAAGTAATAAAATACATACACTTACTGTGCCAGAATTTGGCCCTCTTCTTCCTTCAACTGAAGTTCCTGTAATGCAAGAATGAAGCTAGGTCTTTGAGAAAACAAATAGACAAAAGCTGACAGTATTCAGCAAGGTGCTATTTTTGACAGCTGCTGGCTATGCCTGTTTGTCCGAAAACTCTGTGTGCTTGGCTTTTTAGAAAATGCCTTTATCCAGCAAGACATATTCATGATACAAGTTGTGTTTATTTCCAGAGATCCACCAATCAGAGGAAACCTTTTCTGTCCCCAAATAAAACATGTTTCCAATTCTATCACGTCTGCCTTGCATCCTCCGACAATACTTCCCCTGTTTATTAAAGACATAGATCCTGATCAGATTTTCTTCCCCTAGGCGATACCCTCACCTCCCTACACCTACACCTCACCCTCATCAGCCAGCCACGCAATGAAAAATGAGCATCTTTATGAAAAAATTATATTATGTTCATGGAGTCAATTACAAGAGAATATAAGTGTATACTCACCTTTTGTAAATGAAAATATGTACATATGCATAAAAGCAAGTTTGGAAGAATAGACACCCACATGTTACCAAGGATCTCTGGGTAGTGAGATTTATGGGTGATTTCATTTCTCTGTGTTTATTTATGCAGCCCAGCTGTGACTTTAGTCCCAGTCCTCTTCTGTATATTTTAAACTCCCCAGGCCATCTCACAATGTGGTATAACATCAATCACTGTAAAGCAGAGTTTCTCAAGCTTTACGATGCACAGTTACTTAGGAAGCCCATGATATTGCAGATTGCCGGGCTTGCCCTGAAGACTTTGACTTATATATCTAAGGTCGGGGTCCCTAAATCTGCACTCCTAATCCTTCCTCCTTCTATCTGAACCTAGTTTGACTGCAGACCATACTGTGAGGAATAGTGAATGACTTATGGGCTTTACCAGGCCTTCTTCTACAAATTCCGTGTGCATGATCATGGTTGAAACTTATTTTGGCCACTGATGCCAGAATTCAGTCATTTTATGTATGTGTATATATACACATACATATATACACATATGTATATACATATGTGTATATAGATATATACACATATATAATTTATATACATATATATGATATATACATATATAATTTAATATACATTATATAGAAATATATTTTTATATACTATATACATATTGTATATAAAAATATAATTTTCAAGTATAAGTCAGTCCCTTTAATTTCCCTTGAGAGAGGCAAGTGTTTCAAGTGGAAGGCCCCCTCAGCACAGCAGCATGGAGATTCACCACGTCCTCTTGATTCTCAGGGGCGGAGGTGGGGGGGCTCTGGGGGGTGCGGGGGTAGGGGGCTCTGGGGGTTGGGGATGGAGGTTGGGGAGGAGGTGGGGGGAGGGATGAACATTCCATTCCAGTTTCCGGTTCTTCCTAATTTAGGTCTGTGTTTCTTTTGTTTCCTTGGCTTTTTGTTTGTTTGCTTCCAGTTTCCTTGCCGTTATGATGAAAAGTCTAGTGTTAGGTGATTTTGTTTTTAAACATTCAACATTTTTATATGTAGTTTTTGGCAATAAACCTCCACCCACCTCCAGATCTGCTACCCTCACCCTGCTGTGGGAAACCACCACACCCCACCTGTGCTGCTTGCAATGGCATCCTCACTGGTTTTGCCACTGCTTCTCTTGCCCTCCAGGATCTATGATGATTGGCTTGCTCCACACACTACAATTGGAGGAGGTTTTTAAGATGCAAATTATAGGGGCCCCTGGGTGGCTCAGTTGTTACGCATCTGCCTTCAGTTACAAGTTCACATCCCAGGACCTGGGATGGAGGCCCCTGCTTGGTGGGAAGCCTATGTCTCCATCTCCCACTCCCCCTGCTTGTATTCCCTCTCTTGCTATCTCTCTCTCTATCAAATAAATAAATAAAATCTTTAAAAAGAAAAAAAAGATGTAAATTAGATCATGTCATTCTCTAGCTTAAAACCCTCCGGGGTCTCTCTCCTCCTCACTCCTCAAACACTCTAAGCCCAGGTCAATGAGGGTTTTGTAACTGTTTCCTTCTGACCCTCCCATACTGACTCCTTTTCATGCTTTCGGGTTGAGAGGGGCCATCCTCTAATATTACCCCATTCTCTAGCCCTGCTTCTAATTTCCATAGAATACTCGATATCATTTGGAATTCTAAAATTTCTGTTTACTTTTTTGGGTTGGTTTGGGTCTGCCTCATTCACACATACCTCTTGGAAGGGCAGGAACCTGTTGTTCCTCATCCCCCCTCCTTGTTTATCACAGTACCCTGTGCCTAGCCCAACTCCTGGCATATAGCAGGTGCTCAATAAATCTTTGTTCAGTTCAGTCCAGCGTGGGGAAATGAATTGGCCTGCTGCTATAGCGGCATCTTTGAGGGTCGGAGAAACCGGGTCGTGCATTGGCACGTGCCACTCTGTGGGACTCCCAGCAACACTCTGACAGCAGAAGTCCCCCCTCATGGCCTCAGAGCCTTCTGCAAGAGGGACAGCCCCCGTGGGAGCGAAGCCAAAAGAGGATGAACCACCCACTGTAAACATTAAGCTTTCCCCCTTAGTTCTGTCTGCTCTCTCACGCTGGCACACAGACCACGGGTCCAACAGATCCACGAAAAGCAGACTCATGGCTGTTCTAGAAAACAAACAGGCCTGAAAGACTTCCAAGCAGCTTTGTGTGGGAAGGATCACGCCATTCCGGTCCCTGATGAAGGAACCTTCAGGGCTGTGGATCCTCACTTGAATAAAAATCAAATGACTTCGGATCTGTCCAAAATGAAGGATGTTTTAATACTTTGTGTGTAAAAACACTGATATTTTGCTTCTTTTTTATTAAACAGATCTTATTATTTTTCAGAATCTTGTCAGCATAATCGTTTTATGGGTGGATGAAATATTCAGCCCCGCCGCTACAGGAGTTCTTTTCCAGCAATTACCTTGTGGCACTTTCACTGTAATTAGGTTTTTGCCGAGGATTTTTCCCCGGGTCTGTGTAATAAATGAAATATGACCAGAATTTAAATTTGTCAATTACAAGCAAGCATAGTGCATAAACACACAACAGAGCCATGAATTCCAAACCACAGTCTGTTCCTGGGGGCCAGACGCTCTGAAAATTAAAATGGAAATAAAACTACTGATGGCAAGCGAAAAGTAGCCCCTAAAGAAAGCAAATCTCCCCAAACACTCATGCGTGATTCTACCCAACGGTGTGAGCTCTTGATTACAAATTCTTCAGTGTGAAAGCTGCCAGATTAAGGAGCAAGCAGTGGATTTGAGTTAAAATAATCTACACGGGCCTCTGATCTCCTACCCTATGAATTCCTAGGTTTCCTGAGGCCAGATCCAAAGGATTTTGGACAAGGCAGGCCGGAGCCCCACTGCTGTATGCCGCCTGGTGGTGGTGGTTGTCTCCCTGAGTGGCTCAAGGATGGACAGATTCTGAGACTGAATCTGTTGTCTCCCAGCAATTTCTTTCACTGACCTGACTTCAATAATTGCTCCTCTGGGGCCCTCTGCCGACCATCTCTTGTACAGTGGGGGATATTCTAGGAGTCTGCACTGACAGACTCCAAAAAATCTTTTAGTTCATTAAAACAACCACAAAACACAAGCAGATTTTTAAAACTTACACATATAAGGAGCCATAGGCAAGGAAAAAGGAACTTCCATTTTTATAAACTTACTGAATCCTATGCATGAATGCATCAACGAACCTTTCTGGAATACATCTTCTTGGTGTCTGTGTTAGATGGCAAGTTTTATACATTTAGTGGTGAGCCCAAAACAACAGGTCTCTTGCTGGGCTTGGAGCCAGACATGAGCAGCTCGTGGTCTGGAGGAAGAGACAAACCGGGATCCACAAATGGCACAAAAACATATTAAGTGATTATTTAATTAGGCATTGTTCTGGAAGAAGACATGTTGTGATGGGGACAGCTTTCAGGGAGCGTGTCCCTAAGGTAGGAATATTCAGACTGAGATCAGAAAGGGAGAAGAGCAGTCTAGGCAGAGGAAACAACATGTTCAGGGACGCTGTGTCAGAGGACAGCCTAGTAGGTGTGACAGCTTGGAAGCATGTCTGGTGAGGCTGAGGTGCTGGGGGCAAGGGGATGCTTAGGACGAAAGGAGACCACCGAAGGACAGAAGCCAGACCCTGCCAGGACCATGGAGGTTGTGTAGAAGATTATGGTCTCTCCTGAGACCTGTGGGAACCCAGTAAGTGTTCTTAAGCAGTGGAAGATAGGAATGGTGGAGGTCAATACACTCATATTTGTGGTTTAGAAAGATGACTCTAGCTTCATGATGGAGAACAGAATAGGCTCAGGAAGCCCAGTAGGAGTCTAGTGTAGTCCATGTTAAAGATGGCAGTGCCTTATTCAAAATGGTGGCAGAAGAAACGGAAATGAGATTAGGGAGCATTTAGGAGATAGAATCAGCAAAGACTTAGTGATGAGTGATACATGGGGATGGAAGAAAATTGATGTTAAAAATGGCCTATGTTATATCATTTAATTTTTCTGGGCTTTCAAAATATAATTATCCCCATTTTATACATGAGGGAATGGAGACTCAGAGAGTTTGGGGCCTAGAGATCATTCAGCTGGGAAGTGGCAGGGCCATGCGCCTACCCCTCCCCTGCAGCATCTCTGACAGCACATGAGGTATTTGCTTAGCAACTCATCTCCCCACAGTCCTCTCAATGTATTCCCTATATTTTGAAGAATACTCCAAAACACTCCCTGTATTTGTTTCCTTGCTTTCTTTTCTGCTAGACTATGAGCTTGTGGGGGCCTGGGGCTTTGTTTGCCCCTGTATCATCAATACTTAGTCCAGTGGCTGGCTCTGAGTAGGAGCTGGGGAGTGTTTGTTGAGTGAATAAAAAACCTTCACCCATCTCCTAGAGAAGGGAGCTAGCTGGAGGGCAATGTGTGTTTTGAACAAGATTCTCACTGGCCTAATTCTCTTTTGTCTCAGGACCACAGCTTGGGAATTTTTGCTGGAATGCTCAAAAAGGACTTTCAAGAAGGGTGTAGAAGTTTCTGGTAGCCTCGTGTGGCTAAAAGAACATAGGTTTGGAATCATGTGTCTCATGTTTTACATCCCAGTTCCACAGTTTATAAATTGTGCATCATAGAATTACTTATCTTTTCTGCATATTCAGTGTCCTTATGTGTAAAGTGAGGATAATTTTAGTACTTACTTAGTAGGGCTATTGTGAAGATGCATTTGGTCATCTGTTTGGCACATTAACATATAGATTTGATATTTTTGTGGGAAAAAAGGTCAGGATCTCATGGCTAACCAAGAACATGGATGGGGCTGGCAATTTCTTACCACTTGGTTTCAAAGTTCCTGTTACTTACAGACTCCTCTTCCTGTGGTTTATTCTGGGATGAGAAAAGAGGAAGTTGGCTCTCTGGGGGTCCCTGACAAGCTGACAGATGTCCCCTAAGGCAGCTTGCAACAGAGAGTTCTTTATTATTATTATTATTCTTTGTGATTTATGGTGTGTGGCTACAAGCCTCTGGGCATGATCATGGAATAGGAATGAATTAATAAATTGGATCTGGCTCTTGCTTAATTCATGGCTCTGACAAAATTAAAAATGGAGACAGGTAGGAAAGCCTAAGCAAACAAAGTGTCCCTAAGCCTGGATTCCGAGATACATGGGGCTGTAAGAGAACACTACACAGGCAGAACTGTGGCTGAAGCCAGGCAGACATCCAGATGGAGCAGAGAAGCCTGAGAACCCTCTAGAAAGCAATAAATCCTTTCAATCCAAACCTGTTGGACATAAGGAGCCTCAGAGCCTGGCATCATATATGCATGGGTTCAAATTCAGACCACACTGCTTATTTCTGTAAGCTGAACAAATCGTTCAAGGTCACTCAGCTGGTTATTTGCAGACTGAATTTGAATGTAAACCTGAACCCAAGCCTGTGGTTTTTAAGCCATTGTCAGAAAGAAAAAAATTATTTCCCCTCTATTCTTCTAAGCTCTTGGTTGAAACTGCCTGTAATAAAAGACAGATTAACAGCAGAAAAACAAACAGATGTTTGTTAACATTGTTAAAAAACAAAAACTCAGCTGAAGAAATTTTAAAGATCTTACTGACCTCGTTCAGTGGTTCATGAATCTGGCAGCATCCCATCCCCCTGTAAGAGAGGAGCTCCGAGGAGCTACACACAATCAAAAACTTTTATAGGCAGAGGGCAGCAGGAACAAGGTAGTTGTATTAGGCAAAAAAGCAGGTTGGTTAATGCAAGGTTTTTCTTTTAGGGATGGCAAGTGTCTGTCAGGCAGATTCCCTAACTACTGCTGATTAGATGATTCGTGATGGTTTAAAGTCCCATTTCTGCGAGAGCCAAAACTGTAATTTAATTAGGTATAAGTTTGGTGATGTGGGGCTTAGCATAAGTGACTTCCTCCTCTTTGGGACTGTGCTCTTGTTTTTACCAATATCTCAAGTATACGTTGGAGATACCCAGAGGAACAAAATAACTCCAAGAGAGCCCAAGCCACACAGCTTAAACACCATCTCTCCCTAAAGACAAAAGAAGAATGTTGGGAAGGGGAGGAGGGGGAGGCCAGTTTGGAAGGTTCCCAGGAAAAGCACAGTCAACAAGGGTTAGGTTTGCTATGCAACTTGAAGTCCGAGCCTTCTCCACTGGTAAGAATTCCTTGTGATTTAAAGTCATCCTTCTTGGTACAGAGAGGGAGACACTTACAAATGGAGACTTTCTTTATAAATGCAAATGGACCTTACAAAAGAGTAACTTCTATTCTGTTTTATAGTTTCTCCTGTGTCTGCAGGTTCTCAAAAATAATCAGCTCCAATAATCCTTATGTCCAAGAGGCATATTTTAGGGTGGCATATTCTGCTACCTTTCACCATTGTTTTGTTTATGAACATAGGGTGGCATTTTATCATTGCTTAAATATTTACTGCATAACTATGAATTTCTTTAAATGAATGCCTAGTATACAGGTGGGATTCAATAAATGCATGCTGTAACTTTTTCTGTCTTAGATTTCCCCCTCCCCCTGAAATTTCCCACCCCTTCTCTACCCCCACTCTTGCTACACAAACAATTATAGTGATCACTGGAAAAAGCATCTTCGAGAGTGTAAGGTTTTTCCGGCGAGATAAACACAACACCAGGCAAAGTGAGTGTAAGGCAAGGTTTATTAAAGGTTCTCTCCGGTGAAGTTTCAGGGCCCAGGTGAAGGGGAGCCGAGAAAGTTGCACCGGGAGGAGGTGGGCACCCTCAGGCGAGGTTCCGCAACTCTGGAAAGCAGAGTGGGGGAAGTCGCGCCCAAGGCAGGGAGGAGGGGGCTTTTAAGGGGTCTTGGGGAAAGCTCAGGGGTCTTTTGGCAAGTTTCGCTTATTTGGATATCCCTCCTGCTCATCGGGATCCCATTGGTCCACAGGAGCCCGGGGCGGGGGTCTCAGGTTCCTGCTTGGGCCTTTGTTCTCCTGTCCGAGCTCAGGTGGTGTGGCGGGAACTTTCGCCATCTTGGTCCTTTGTTCTCCTGTCCGAGCTCAGGTCTTGTGGCGGGAATTTTCGCCATCGTTGGTAGCCCTTCCTGCCAGCCCAACAGAGAGATATATCTTAAGACCTTCACAAAATACCTAATTCATAATATAAAAATAGTATCCACATGGCATGGGGCTGTCTTTCAAATATCATTCCCCTCCTAAGTCATAAGATCTCTGGGTTAACCCTCATATCACACATTAACCACTGACTTTTCCTCCCATCACCCGTGACCACTTTTCACCAAGAAACATAGTTTTGATCTTACGAGAATGGCTGTGTATGTGCTCAGGATCAGGTGATGGAATGGGGCAGAGGGCAGTGTTGGGGCTCTCTTCCTCCAGCTCAAGGTCAGCAATGATGTCAACCAGCCATGTGTCACTCAGTAACCTTCAGGGTTGCCATCAAACCCAGTCAACACCAGGTCAGCGTCAGCAGTGTGGCTAAGCCGCTGTGGACCATTCCTTTCCCAAGGCCAGGCCGCATCTTCTGGGCCACAAACACCCTTTCCTATTTTGATCCTGGGCTTTCTAACATTTCCAGGTTTACATCTTAACCATAGTTGATGTACAGCTTTTAACCTAAATTTTTTTCCTAGCTACAAAACTGAAACCATCACTTATATATACACCTGTGTTTGTAGGTATGTATATGTCTTTTTTATCCATTCATCAGGCTATGGATATTTAGGTTCTTTCCAAAATATGGTTATTGCTGATAATATTGTTATAAACATCAGTGTGCCTGCATCCCTTCAAAAAAAACAAAAACAAAAACAAACAAACAAACACTAAAACCATCACAGAAAATCCAGAAAAACGCCCCAAAAGAAAAACAACAACAACAACAAAATCATGTAATCTCTCCGTGTAGGGAATGTACCTGCTAACATTTGGGGGCAAAGCCATCCAGTCTACCCCCAACCCCTGCCCTCCACTGTACAGCTTTTGAAAAGGGTTATTCCTTCAAATGTTCTCATGTTTAAGAAAAGGGGAGAAAAAAGTCCTTTAGGTTATCCCTTCCAAAGAGAATGCAAGTAATCCCTATTATGTAAACTCTTTCAAAGAAACAGTCTGTTTGAAACTGTCGCGAAGTCATTTGTTGCTATAGCAACGCTTGGCCCCAGAGAGTAATAAACAACCATCCAGACTCCAGCCCCGGAACAGAAGCTGCCATTATCTCCCTCAGAGCTCTTCAGGGGGGCTCATTTTTGCCAAAGTTATTCATTTAAATTAGCACCTCCCTTCTTAGTCACTTGAATTTCTTCTGCTTCAGATGAAGCCACACCAGGGGGCTGAGAAAGCAGTTAGGGCAATAAATTGAGATGCTAAGGATTGGGGGCCACACTCCTTTGGTTGGTGGCCTTCTGAGGGTCTGAGATAAACACGGGTTATTTTCTTCTGGTGCAAGCTGTCTTTGCTGGGCACACCGTGGACCATTTTCATGCATGTCACCCAGGGCAAAGTTAGGTGAAGTGTTGGCCTTCCAAGGACAATTCCATTATAGTGAAAATTCTGACAACACTGTATTTAATCAACCCTAGGTAATTTTTTGAGCTAAAAGTGCTGAGAAAATCTCAAAGAGAATATTGTGGAAAGCTTTTTGCAATTTATGTACAGTCACGGAATATTATAGTCGAAGGGATAAGGGTTGGGGGTGGGGGAAGATGTTCAAAGTGCTTGATACGCATTAGTTTCTTTGGTTCTGACAACATGCTCCTACCAAGGCAGGTGGCCTTTCTTTTTTCCTTTCCTGTTTTACAGATAGGGAAGCAGAGGCTTGGAGAGATTAAGTGACTTGCCCAAGGTTTCTGGCCAGAAAATGGTAGAACTGATTTCAAACTCTTTTTTTTTTTTAAGATTTTGTTTATTTATTTGACAGAGATCATAAATAGGCAGAGAGGCAGGCAGAGAGAGTGAGGAGGTAGCAGGCTCCCTGCTAAGCAGGGAGCCCGATGCGGGGCTCGATCCCAGTTCCCTGGGACCATGACCTGAGCCGAAGGCAGAGGCTTTAACCCACTGAGCCACCCAGGTGCCTCTGGTTTCAAGCTCTTGCTGTCTATCATGATTGACCTTCCATTATATTGGACTGGAGCAGACATATGTGGAGCTCCTACTCTATGCACAGAATGCTGGAGATTTTACATACATTGTTTAAATGTCATGATTGACCTGAGTAGATGTTATCATTCCCATTTGTCAGGTAGGAAGCTGAGACTCAGAGATGTTTTACACCCAAACCCGTCTAGCTAGTTGTAGTATGGAGGAATTTGAACTCAGAGCTGGCTGGCTTCAAAGCCTGTGCTTCTTTCTCTGCACAGCATTGTCTGGTATTTAGAAATCATGAAGCCTGATGCCCTCTCTTTCCAAACGAGGAAACTGAGCCCTTGGACTACTGAGTGGTTTGCCCAATGTCATCCTTCACAGTCTAGAGACTGCCTCCCTCCAGCCTGACCAGGCAGATGGAAGACAGTTCATTCGTTCTAAGCTGACCTGGTGCGCATTAGGTTAAGTCCCAGGGGTGTCCCAGGGGTGTCTGTTCACAAAAGCTACTGTACTTGAAGAGTGTGTATTCAGTGTGAGATCACACTCGAGTGTTGAAATATTTCTGCTCTGTTTTTGGTCATCTCTTCTCCCTAACTTGACTTTTGTCAAGCCTTATGTCTGGGAGAATTTATCTTAGAAGTGAAGCATCAAAGGCCTTCCTCTAAATGACATTTCTGATGGTAAGCCTTCTTTATTAGTCTTTTCCCCTCCCTGCTGGGTCGCTGAGGCTGGTGGTATGGCATCCAAAGGTCATAGATCCTGTCAGTCAGACTCTCAGATGATCTCCTATTCCAGGTTCTGGTCACTGTTCCCTCCCCTTCCCCTTCATGCTAGGGGTAGAAATGGTATCCAGCTGATTTTAGCCACAGGGAACTGCCCCATAACCTTCTGTCCTATCTGATCTTGCCCACACTTTTGCAAACTGTCTCTTTAGTAATTGTCCAATTGGAGTATTTCCTGATGGGACCCTGACAGATTCACGCCTCCGGATATTCTCTGACTCATCACTCAATTTATTTCCTGCCTAATACTTAGCAAGCTCACTAATTGTTCCACTTAATATGTATTTGCTTTCCTAATGTCTTTCTCCCCTCTAGAATGTGAGCTTCGGGAGGAGCAGGACTTTACTGATTTATTATCAAATATTCTCTCCTTAAATCAGGATGGCCATCTTCATAGCCCAGCTGTCAGTGGTGCAGGAGGTTTCTAGGAATGATTGGTTGCAATTGGACGTAATGTTGGTGGTTGTCTCAGTTGAAAGGCTCCTTCCAAGACTCTTCTTCAGGGTGCAAACAAAAGTTACATTTCAGATTTACACCTGGCCCTGATTGCTATTTGCTTCTTTGGATTCATCCTGGGTGATTCCCACTGTGGTGATGCTGTCAGTATCATAATTATCATCACACCGTGGTCAAATTCATCTCAGTCAACAAGCCATGTCGACCAAGTCTGTGCACTGAGTAGTGCTGGAGCTGTGTCCAGGAGAAAGGGAAACCCACCTGCATGTAGCATGATGTGTCTTGGGCTGCTGTTCCCAGGTGGATGGTCATTAGCAGATCGAACACTCTTGGAGGAATCCCATGGAAACCCTACCCATGGGTCCACCCGGATGACTTATCAAAGGACATTTCAGGAGGAACTATCCATTTGGAGCCAGAAGGAAGACTGACATTTCAGACACACAGAGGCCAGCGCTCCCAATATCATGGGTCCCAGGGAAATCCCTGCTGCCTTTTGAGGATAGTCTCAGCTTCACCTCACTGGCTGAAGCTTCTAACCTTGCATTAGTCTCAGGGATGGACAGCCCTGAGCCTGAGACTTCAGGTTCTGCAGTCTTCTAACTTGGTTCAAATTCTGGCTTTCCCACTTAAGAACTCCAAGACTCTGAGCCACTCACTTAACTTTCCTGGACCTCAGCTTTTCATATGTAAAGTGGGAATGCCCACGCCCCATCCCTACAGTTATGAATATTAGGCTGAATGAGATCCTGTAGGAAAGGCACTGAGCACGTGCTCAATGAATGGTAAGTGGCAAATTTAGGGAGATGTCAGATTTCTCATCTGCCAGTTCTGCTGGGTAATTTTTACTTATTTTTATTTAAAGATCGCATTTATTTATCTGAGAGAGGGAGAATAGGAGTGGGGCAGGGGAGTGGGAGGAGCACTGGGAGAGGGAGAAGCAGACTCCCTGCTCAGCAGGCAGCAGGGACATGGGGCTCCATCCCAGGACCCTGAGATCACAATCTGAGCCGAAGGCAGATGCTTAAGCTGCTAAGCCATCCAGGCATTTCTCTACTGGATAAATTTTATACAACCCAGTTTCCCAGCGACTTACCCTTGAACCCCCCCTGTGTCATCTTTCCTTTGAGTTTCAGTGCTTTCCTAAAACAGTCATTTAGATTGTTTTTTATTTCTACTCCCACCAAAAGTTTAAAAAGCTTCCTTGCCATGGCTCTCGAGGCCCCTGGTGGTGTGGGTGAGGAAGATGCCTTAGTGATAGGAAGTATTTCCCCGTAGCCCTCCCAGTCCTGCCCTGGGGCTCTTTATCCACGCACCTCACCCCCTGGCTATTTGTCACGCAGGTGGGCAGTGCCCCAGGGCTCTGGGCTGGACAGGTGGCTGGGATTGGAGTCCTGCATCTGCCACCTACTTAGATTTGTGAATCTGTGTGCCTTTCAGAACGGCCCTACTCTCAGTTTCCTCATTTGTAAATATCATGTGAGGAACATTTAGGGCCCAGGGCTCAGAAATACAAGTGATTTCTGTTATAGAGAATTTTATTCTCTACCCTGGAGTTGCTGCTAATACACTTGATATTAGCAAGTATATTATAAAATTAGTACTTCTAAAATGTCCATGTTGAGTCAAATAGTTACCGCTGATTAAAGTTCCTGAGCGATTGCATTTCCGAGCTTTCTAATCACATTATAGATGGCTGCCAGTGACTTCAGTATTGATCTGATCAAAGGCTAGTTTCTTTCTTTCTTTCTTTCTTTTTTTTTTTTTTTGCCCCTTTTTGGAGGGAGGATGCTGAAGCCAGTGATCAGATGATCCAAACAGGACAATTCCTGCAGGTGGAACTTCCCCTAGCTTCTCTACAGCCCTCAAAAGAGAGCAACGACCCTGGCAGGTGCTTCTGTGGTGTGGGGCCTGCCCAGCGCCCAATTCTTGATTCATCACAGCTGAGAGTGCTCCCCGCTGGCCTCGCTGCTCCCTCTCCAGCCCGACCCAAAGCTCTGCTGTTCCCCAAACACTCCAGGTTGCCAGGCATGGTTTTGCCTATGCCCCTACCCCCTTCCCCACCCCCTCCTCTCTTCTTTTCTCCATGTCTGTTATTTCTTCCACGGGCAGATAATAATTATTAAATTATTATTAAATTGTTAAATAAAAAGTAATTATGCCAAATAATCCATATTTTCAGTTTCTCAATCCACAAAAGGGGGATCATAAGCTTTATTGCTAAGAGAATTAAAATGATGCATTTAAGGGCTTAATACAAGGGTTCGATAATTGGTAATTATTATCATTATACTTCATAATAACAATAATACATTAGATGGTATCTCCAAGTCCTCAGCACCAAGTTTGTTTGAAATAAAGCAAACAAACAAGCAGAAAAGGCAGTGAACCATGGTCTGGCTGGACTCCAGAAGTGAGGGGGTGTACCTAAGGTCCTCAGCTCGAAAATGGATTTAGCTATGGTCCAGGGAGACAGCAGGCGGTGCTGTTTCCTTACTAAAGAGACAGCCGACTTTCAACAGTGCAGCTTTGATGCAGAGTTTGAGAACTGAGCAGCAGTGCCCATAACAGCCAAACTGGAAGGAGCCTAGATGTCCTTCAGCAGATGAATGGATAAAGAAGACGTGGTTCATACATATAATGGATATTACTCAGCCGTCGGAAAAGAGGAATAGCTACCATTTACATCGAAATGGATGGAGCTGGAGGGTATTATGCTACCTGAGATAAGTCCGTCAGAGAAAGACAGTTATGGTTTCCCTCATATGTGGAACATAAGGAATAGTGCAGAGGAGAATAGAGGAAGGGAGGGAAAACTGAAGGGAAAGAAATCGGAGAGAGAGACAAACCATATGAGACTCTGGACTCGGGGCTACAAACTGAGGGTTGTGGAAAGGGAGGTGGGTGAGGACATGGGGAAACTCAGCGACGGGTAATAAGGAGGGCACGTGATGCAATGAGCACTGGGTGTTATATGCAACTAATGAATCATTGAGCATCATATCAAAAATTAATGATGGCCTATGTGTTGGCTCATTGGATTTAAATTAAAAGAGAGAGAGAGAGAGAACTGAGTTGAGCTGGAGTTTTGAGGAGCACTGAGTTCCTATGTTGGGAATCCTGTAGGTTCTGAACAAAAATCCCTTGACTCCTATGTCTGGGGTCCTGAATATCAGCCTGTGTTTGTCGTTGGCTGTCTTTGGGACTGTAGGCTAGTCACACAGCCTCTCTTGTGTCCCCAACCTGAAAGGAGGTCTCACTGGGGTGTGGATGGAAGAGGGAGAGAAGCAGAGAACAGGACCCTACCTAACACCTCAAGGCACATAGCTGGTATTCACCGTACGAATATATAGAAATACTTACAAATTAAAAAAAAAAAAAAAAAAAGGATGTTTTAAATTTATTCCAAAATCATGTTGACAAGGAAGTCGGGGGCAAGAAGAATGAAACAAGGTTGTTCGTGAGTTGAGAATTATTGATTCATGTGAGTTCACTGTATTTCTACTTTTGAATGCATTTGAAATTTTTCAACAATGGGATACATAGTTCTTTACCTAAGATTTTGCTTGACAATATTAGGAATCTTTCCACTGAAGACAGAAGGCAGGCTACAGAACAGCACTGGTAGGTGATGTTTCTCTTCTCAAAAGCCAGCAAATATCAGTGCTGGAGTAAAGGAAGGTAGCAGGTAAGCATGTTTAAGCAATTCTTCCAGAAGAGGAAGGAAGGTAACATTTGATTGGACCTGGAAGGATGAGTGCAGCTTTGTCAAGCAGAGGGAAGCAGGCCTCTACCTAGAATCAGCCATTTCTCCCATGAATCCCTGTGTCTTTGTAATGGTTAATGGCATTTGGAGCTTACAGTCTGGCAGTGTTCCTTTTAAAAACATAGCCCTACTGTTATTACCATACCTAGAAATTTATCAGTCATTCCTTAACATAGAAATCCTTTTAAAATAATACCTCTTGACTTTCACATCCTAATCTCATGATCTACTCTTCAAAATTTATCATGTGAAGCAATAATGCAAACAATGTGTGCCAGTCACCGGGAGAGGGGCTTCGTGTGACTCACTCACTTAACACTTGCAACATACCAAAGGGTAAGGAGTATCATCCCCATTTCATAGACAGGAAAACTGAGGCCTAGACATGAAATCATTTGCTTATGAATAGAAGCTCATACAGAGTAATGTAAATTGCCTAATTCTGGGCCCTGTGTTTACTTTATTCTATTGTACATACGGAACAGGGCATATGTGGGAGGCAGACATTATCATTTTATTTTTTTCATACATTATCATCTTAAAATGTCATTTAAATATATAGTACTTGTTGCTGGTTATCATGATTGGTGATATCTTAGTCTATTTTTAAACAATCCCTCATAAAATAAATTCTCTTTGCATTGCATGTAGCTGGTCTTTTTAAAAAATATATTATTATTGTTATTGGAAATAACAAAATTTCACCTCCTAGTTTAGAGAACAGCCTGTATTTATTTTTGCCTGCTTTCTAGAGGATGTGAAAGCCAAGCATCTTAGTGAAATTAATTTTAGGGATTTTCAAGAGAGGGGGTTGCAAACTGTTTATCAAATTCACATTGATTTCTCCCCCACAGGAATTCCAAACTACACAGGTAGAACAAAAAGGATTTTCTTTCTGGTTCCTTACAGCCCTCCTAAAGAAATACCTTTGAAACAAAAATGCAGAAATAAATATACACATCCATGGTCATCAAGGCTCTGATGTTACAATGTCTTTTTGTCTCTCTTGTTTGAATTGACCACAAAGTACTGTTATTCACTTTATTTAATAAACATTTAGTATGAGACGCTGTTCAAAGCACTTTACGTACACTCATTCATTAAGTCTTCCTATGCAAACCTCTCAGATGGATGTCATCATTATCCCCATTTTACTTATTTATTTTTAAAAATTGTATTTTTTTTTAATTTATTTGACACAGAGAGAGAGATCACAAGTGGCAGAGAGTCAGGCAGAGAGAGAAGGGGAAGCAGGCTCCCTGCCGAGCAGAGAGCCTGATGTGGGGCTCGATCCCAGGACCCTGAGATCATGACCTGAGCCGAAGGCAGCGGCTTAACCCACTGAACCACCCAGGCGCTCCATTATCGCCATTTTAGAAATGAAGAAACCCATGCATGAAAATGTAATTCACCCAGGATGGCACAGTTAGTAAGCTGCGGGGCCCAGATCGATGTCTGTGTGCCTAACCCCTGTGTATGCTACCTCTCCAGTTGTGGGCTTCTTTAGAAGTAATACGCACACCCACAGGGTTGAAGACTTTATGCAGAATAGCCCATTTGCTATCAGTAAATGTACCTGGAAAAAAAAGTACTTTCAAGACTTAAGAATTATCTAGCCTGACTCGAAGTTTCAGACCAGATCAGCAGAACACTTCTGTCTTAATTCTGGACATAAGAGATTAGGAATTTGAAATGACATGCTTTGTTTTTCCTCATCAAGTTTAAGTTTGATGAAGATAACAGAAATCTTTTGTGCAGAGGTAGATTCTGCTACAGTCAGGACCCCAGATGATATGGTATATTCAACATCTAGATGAAGAGTCAATTACACTTCCGGGTACTTTGTCGGGTTTCCATGGCAACAGCTGGCTGAATGTCTATGTTTGATTCTTTTCCTTTTAATACGACGTCAACAATAATGGTCATGATAATAATATAATAACACAAGTAGTCACAATAATAATGGCCCACATCTATCCAGCATTTGCCAGGGTCAGGGACAGTGCTAAGAGCACCAGGGATCTAATGTTTGGTGCTCACAATATAGCCCTGAGTCAGAGGCAATGCTATGTTTATTTCACAGATTAGGGAACCGGAGGTACCTACCTGAAGTTAGGTACCCTGTTTCAAGTCACAGAGTTGCAGATCTGAGATTTAGAACCATGTCAGCCATGTCTCTTTGACCAGGGCCTGAGTAATTTTCCAAATTACCTCTCATGTTATAGGGCTTAATTTAAAGCCCTCACCAATGCACATGGGAATTCAGTTTAATGTTATGCTTTGGTTTTCCCTCCTTTTTTAAATTCACGGACAAACTATTTTCTGAGTCATTATTCTGTACTAGGCTATGGTCAATATTGGGAGAACAAAACACAGTCCCTGCTTCATGGCACTGAAAAGAGCTTACAAAGGGAGAGAGATGGGCCTCTACAAGGAGGTTAAGAGGGGACAAAACAAGTCAATATCCTGATCCTGGAGACCCCATAGAAGGGGCACTTCCTGCAGTCTAGGATTGCGGGAGAAATCCTAGAGAGAAAGAGATCCTGGAGAAAGAGACAGCTCTGCTGTGACAAAAAGAACAAAGTGGAATTTAGCAGGAAAAGTTGGAATTGGGACAAAGGGCATTCTAAACATGAGGAAGAGCATTTGCTCAACTATGAGACAGAATCAGACACTTTTCAGGAAAATGCCAGAAATTAGGTATGATCTGAATTGGTGATAGAGGAGCTCAGTAAGAGATAAGACTAGAAAATTAAGGACTGATTTTGGGGGGACTTATATGCTCTGCAAGAGTTTATATTTGGTTCCTGGGGTGGTGGGGAACCTTCCAAAGCGTTCTGACTTTGAGGCCTCATGAGTTGTCAGCCACAGAGATCAACGTTTTCTCACACAGTTGGGAAGAGCTGTGGTCTAACCATGGGACTGACCATTTGACAAGTAGACCACCCTGGACAAGTCAGGATGCCCGATGATGGTAATAATAGCATCTGGTAAGTTGCCAGTGAATTCTAATTTCCCTGTGGTTGCTCAGAAGCCAGCTGATGTCCCAAGGCAGAAAGTCATTCATGATACCTTTTAAAGATGCTTCTCCAGGAAATGAAGATTACTGATGGAGCACGTAAGAGTGGAGCCTTGGACACTGCGCAGAGGTTAGGAAATGTAGGTGTGCATCTTGGGAACAATACAAACAGGGGTATTAATTGGTATCTAGTTTATTCTTCTGCTGTGAAAGCAAACTGTTCACTTGTTTGAAATATTACACTTTTATAGAAGTGAAGAGGGTGGGCTTTTGAGTCAGACATGTCTCAGTTCAAACCTGGGCTTTGCTGTCCATTTGCTGAGGCACTTGGGGCCAATTACCATACTCTCTGTGCCCAGGTTTCTGGGTCTCTAAAATGAGGCTAGAAAGAGTAACTACCTTTTATGGCCCTTGGGGTTATTAGGTCAATTAAGTGAGACAATGTAGAGAAGGTGCTTACCACTGTGCCTGGCATATAACAGCTAATAAATAATGGTATTACTATCTCACAACAGTCTCCTTAAGACCTGAATGACAAATAACTCTCGAAGGTATATGCATTGGAAAACTGGACATGTAAAGCTGAAAAAATGAATTAATAATGGTAGAATTTCAGACAGAGGGAAAGAATTAGGACCCAGAAAAAGGTTAAGCCATCCTTGCAGTGGGATTCAGGAAATACTTACAATCTTATCATCCAACATCTGACAATTCACTCTCTCTCCCCTGCTCTCTTTTTAATTTTTTTATTCAGAACTAATTTCAAATACACAGAAAAGTAAATATACCCATGAGATTCATCTGTCATTAACGTTTTGCCTCATGGGCATTTTTTCTCTGTACACACACATGCACTTGTCTCATACTGTTTGTGAGCCACACAGAGAAGTTGCCTTTTCCCTCTGCATGCTCTGTTGTGTGTCTCCTAAGGATGAAGACATTCCTGACGCACACTCACAGCACAGTCAGGACCATCATAAATTCAAGAGTGAGACAGCCTTTTCCTCTAGTCTACTGTCCACGTTCCAATTCTGTCAGTTGAACACAAAAAGTATTTTATAGCACTTTTCCCTTTGGTGCAGTTTCCAGTCCAGATCAGTCTTTGCATTGAGTTGGTCATATTTATTTGGTCTCTTTTAATACAGAATGATTCCATCCTTTTCTGGCTTAATATCAGTCTTTCCTTCTGAAACGAAAAGAGGGGCATCAGATATATCTAGGTTTGAATCCTGGCTTTTTCACATGAGGGGCTGAGTGATCCCGGGCAGGCTCCTTCACCTGTGGAGCCTCAGTCTTCTCATCTGCTAAATGGGAATACTCATCATCTCTGGCAAGAACGCAGGGAAACCACGTGTGACGCTAAGGCACTTGATGAGGAGCCTGGGACATAGTAAGTGATCAGTGCATTTCATTAATAGAATTAATAATGTGTTAGTGGGGGTGCCTGGGTGGCTCAGTTGTTAAGCATCTGCCTTCTGCTCAGGTCATGATCCCAGGATCCTGGGATCGAGTCCTGCATTGGACTCCCTGCTTGGCGGGAAGCCTGCTTCTCCCTCTCCCATTCCCCCTGCTTGTGTTCCCTCTCTCACTGTGTCTCTCTCTGTCAAATAAATAAATAAAATCTTCAAAAAAAAAAAACCAATAATGTGTTAGTGATGTAATTTGTTAGTGCAGCTCTGCCAGTTCCTTGCTGTGTAACCTTGAAGAGAATACTGTGTGACCTTGAAGAAAACGCTGTGCCTTTCAGAGATTCAATATCTTTGGGCGTCATAATGGAGCTTTTAATACCTTCCTCCCGGGATTGAAGGAGACATCACAGGTGGAGGGTCCAGAGCAAGCCTGGCGCATAGACGTGTTCAGGTAATGCCCTTTTCCTTCCCCCGGGGCCGGTGCTAACTGGCCTCTATTAGCAGTAACACCTCCTGCCTCCATTTCCCTTTTCATACTGGAGTCTCAAAAGGCAGACTTTGCGGAAATTAACTCCGTAAAAATTAACTCCCAGGCTTGACAGCATGTGCTTTCCCATGGGAAGTTCTGGATCCCTAAAGATTCTGTCGTGAAAGAGAAGCTGGGGACCCCACCCTCTGCACGACAGCTTTTCACCAAGTGTATTTTGGAATAATCTTCTCTCTGTTGGTCAAACAAATTGCCTGGGTGTGCTGGGTGTGTTGGGGGTTAGGAGGAGGGATGGTGGTGCTTCCAAGTCCCTGTGACTCACTGTTGATTGAAATTAGAGTCTGGGGATCCTGGTGACCTTCACGTCACTGTGGAAATTCTGACGTGGTGACCACCCAAAACAGAGTTCTCCAGGGCTGCCTGGAATGCCCAGTGGTCAGATCTCAACTATGCCACCTTCTCAGGGAAGACTTGTCTGACCTCTGCATCCCGTGTCACCCCCTGATCCCTGATATCACACCCCTGTTTTATTGTCTTCTTGACATGTAGTGCTATCTGATGGCGGGTCCGGTTTATCTGTTTACCTGTTTCTTGCTTGTTCTCCTCCACCAGGGTATAAGCCCCAGATGTCAGAGAACGTGACTATGTTACGCTCTACTGGATCCCCAGCATATGACCTGGTGGTCACCAATTTCATCAGTCACCAATACTTGTAGCCTGAGTCAGTGAATCTTTTCCCCCCTCTGATCTCCCAGTGGTGATGGATCTCAGTAAAGGCCAAATGAGTTCACCATGCTTTGGGCCTTGTCATAACTTTGAGGCATATAGTGGGAGCTCCAGAGGGCCTCTGTGATGGATAAGTTAAGACCATTTAGGATCATCATGGCATTTGGTCCCTGGGAGCTGGGAGGCCAGCTTCCTCTCTGGGTTGGGATTTTCTCTTTCCCTTCTTTAATTAAAGTTGCTTATCATGCCCCCTCCAGTGGCTCTGGCCCATCCTGGATGCAAAAACCCTGGGGATGGCCAGGAGCTCCTTTCTGAACCATCTTCTCAAACATGGGGGACATTCCTTGTTCAAATGAGCTGCATGTAAAAAAATACGAATTTTTGGATGTGACATGAGGTCACTGATTTGGTTGCTGAAACTCAAAAAACTCATCCAACATGTAGAACTGTTATGTGGTGGTCTGGGAAAAGTAGAACCATCACACTCAGCTCTTACTTTATACCCTGCGGGATTAGAAATCCCAGCTTGGGGTCTGGGTCTTGGTCACGCTCCATAATATCTGAGTGACACGGGCAAATGCGTTCCTTTCTCGAGCATCCGTTTCCTCATCTGTGAGTGGAAATCATAATGCTTACCTCACCTGTGAAGATCGAGTGACCTACCCAAGTTGGGGCCCCCAGCAGAGGCTGCCTGAGGCTTTCCTCATGCGGGGCCAGGCAGATTGGTGTAGGGTTCAGAACCCATGTCTCTGGTGTCAGACAGACCCGAGTTTGTATCTCAGTTCTTCCTCTTCCAAGCTGGGTGACTGCAGGCAATGAACTTGGCTTCTCTCAACCCCCTGTTTTCTCATCTGTAAAGTGGCTATCCTGATGTCTGCACACTCTTTAGGACCACTGGAAGAACCAGCTTGAATGCATCTTTACATAAAAATGTCATTCAGGTAGTTATTATTTTTTAAAGCCTTATAAATTCAGATCCTTCCTTCCCTTCCAGGCAGAAATGAAACTAACACTGTGGCCAAGTTCGAAATGACAGCCAAGTCCCCAAATGAAATAACAAATTTATTATTCAACCAAATCTACAGAAACAGCTTGTCTTATTCGATGGCAGTATCCTTTTCAACAGAAGGGGTGACAGAGTGGCCTTTGATGTTGGGTGTGGGAGGTACGTCCCAGAAAAAAAACAAGAGAGAGTCGCTGCCTCCTGTCTTTGCTCAGCTGCGACCACCCCTTGCCCAAAGCAACACATATCCCCCATTTACTCAGTAATTCATGCATCTCTTGTCCTCGGGGAAACCAGGTCGGCAGGACCTTGTCCTGAGATGTGCTCCTGGGGTCTTCTTCACAGGGCTTCCTCTGCTTCAAGGGGCCTTCCTCTGAGTAAAGCTATGTTGTTTGGTTTGTTTGCGGACGGAGGTAGGGGGCCTCTGGCTTGGAGAGACAGGCTGGAAATGACCTTCTCTAGCTTGACTCTGCAGGTTTGTTTGCAAGAACACAGACATACAAGTGGCCGCTGACAATTGTGCTCCCACATCATATACGGGCATATTTTGCTCAGAAACATGCCCTGTTAGTTGTTGAAACCTCTTTGCATTCCCCGAAACAAATGACACTAGAGCGTATTTTCTTTTGGGGGGCAGTAAATAAAAGTCTTTTATGTTGACAATGATAATATTATATTCTACAATCTATTTGCATTTCTCTATTCTGTGGATTTTATTGCTTGGTATAAATCCCCAGGCTGAGGCACATTAAGCTTCACTGAGGGAGAACTGGTACGTTTTATCATAGGGCAGGACAGCTACCTGCATGACATGTCACCTGCAGGGACTGGCTTTTGCCCCGATGTGCAGGGAATATGTGTAGGGAGAGAGAAATGCATAGGTGTGCAGATTTTGGCATGTGTGCATGAAGCCTGGAAGAATTTTCCTTGGATCCACAATCAAAATGGATTTCCAAGCGGGAGCTGATCTGAGCACACACCTCTTATGTGGGCTGCCTATGGCCCCATTTCACCAGGCAGGTCCTCAACAAATGATCGGCGCCTGCTTCAGCTCTGGCCAGAGCTCTCTGGCCCATGTGGTGGGCAGAACCCTGACACGAGGACAGAGAAGCATCTCAGAGACTCGAGGAGGAATTGAGTGTCTCACCACCTTCCTGCAGGTCTTCTGAATATGTCTGAGCATAGGAGACTCTTCCTTCAACAGGCAAGTCAGTAACTGCTGCGATAAACACGACACAAGCTTGAGCTAGCGTGAGTCCACGGAGTTCTGACCATGTGCCATGCACTGTGCTAAGCACCCTCTCATTTAATCCTTTCAACAATCCCTCTGAGGTAGGTGTGGCGGTTACACCCCCACTTTACAGATGGGGACCCTGGAGCCCAAAGTTCCGCGGCTGGTAACTTGCAGAGTAGGAATTCATCCCCTGGGCCTTCTGGCTCTGGCTGCAGTTACTCATGGCAGAAGGGAATATGCTAAGGGTACCTTAAGAAACCATCGCTGATGGTCCCCAAACCTCTCCACGGGCAGGGATAGAAATATGGAGGAGAAATGAATGAGTAGTGGTGTTTTGTTTTGTTTTAAGATTTTATTTATTTATTTGTCAGAGAGAGAGAGAGAGCGAGCACATGCAGACAGAATGGCAGGAAGAGACAGAGAGAGAAGCAGGCTGAGTAAGGAGCCAGATGTGGGACTCGATCCCAGGAACACTGGGATCATGACCTGAGCTGAAGGCAGCTGCTTAACCAACTGAGCCACCCAGGTGTCCCATGAGTAGTGGTTTTAATGGGATAATTATATTATCCCATTATGTTGTGGGATTATGTTGTTTGATTGCCTGACAGAAGTGAATTTCCATAATGTTTTTCTGCTTCAAGGCTTTTTTTTTGTTTTTGTTTTTTCTTTTCTAAGGATGTTTTCCAGGTGTAGGAAATAGGAATTTATTGTGTAGCTACCCTGAAGAGACTTTGACTCTATTAGAAGGTTTGAGTAACTTCATCCCAAATACCTTGAAAAAATCAAGGAGTCTCTGCTGCAGCTCCATTTAGAAGACCCCCCCAAATGTGGTGATTTCGAGGTCACTAGTTAGGTTCAGCTAATGTGACTTCTAGATACTCAATCTTTAATGGAAAAGTTCTGTGTTTTGGATTACTGGAGTCATAAAGTGCTTATTTAGCTATGTTTCAAGCCCATTTATCTGTTGTTGAGTCTAAGGAAAATGTATTCCATCAGAAAGGGTAGATGGAAGAGGAGTAAGAAATGATTTTCTTTCTTTTTCCCCTGACTCATCTGAATGGTTGTTTTCAAGTTGAACTTTCAAGTGTGGCATTTGTGAGTGAAATCGCCCCTTTTATTTTCAAGGTAACTGAATCCTATTTTTCACTTTCCATTTCCTTCTAGAAGAATCCAGATGTTTTTAGAACTTAGCTTCTCAGCGAGTGACGTGGCAAGGTGGACACTTCAGTATGGTAAAAGAGACTGGTGTGGCAAGGACATTCAAGACACGGTCGGTCCGGCCTGTCCTCCGCAGCTGAACCAACCCCACCAGCCTCAGACAGCATATTGATTTCGCTGTGTTTTCACTTGAAACACCAGAGGAATGTCCATACCTTGTCCTTGGGCCAGGCTTAGGGGGCAGGAGAGCTAGAAGTCTGGCCAGAGTCATGTCACCCTTGGAGGAACCGAGAGGCGATATTACTCAGAGGTAAAGCCTGGAACCGTCTGTGAAATTGGCTTAGATCGGTGTCTCCAAAAGTGTCAGACAAATGAGGGTTGAACTTAGGTGACATTGGAAGGGACTTTAAATATTGGGTCCCATAGTAACATATGATTATCTTTCCAACTGTCTCTCAGTCCTTTTGATCACATAAAGGACAGAGTCTCCGCTAGATGCTCAGTCTTTAACATTTTTCTCACCTCTGTTTTTCATATAAAGAAAAACCAGGCCTGAGTCTTGCGCCTTTAGGACACAACTGTTTGCAATTAATAACACTTTTATTTTTCACTGTTTCGTTTTTATTTATGATAAACTTTGATGGATGGCACTTTTAAAGGTAGGATATAAAGTTTTGTTTTAAGATGTGTGGGTGAAGATGTTTTTTACTGGTAAGTGAGTTATTCTGTGTGTGGGTGTGGCTAAACTCAGCGACATGGCCTAGGAGCCCTAATGTTTGGGACACACTGGTCTAGGTGGCCCAGTAAGAAGTTGAGGGAGGTTGGTGTCTGCTGAACTCACAGGTGTGATTTCCGATTGTCCCTCTACCCCTCAATGGCTGTGTGCTTAGCTTCCCTGAGCTTCAGTTTTTCCATCTGTAAAGTGGGTGTTATGAGCCTCTGGAGGAAAGCCACCTTCTTCTGTTTCCTACAACAGAGTGGGACCTGTGGTTGGTATTCACAGAGACGCTGATCCCTGGGCCAAGCCTCTGGAGGGCCAGGTTCCCTCACTTTGGGGTTAGTTGTGTTCTGTATCCTTATGGCCAGGGCTCTGAGTGTGTTGCTGGGTGGGAAAACGGTGAGATACAATTCCTGACTGCCACGGCTTGCTGAAGAAGTGTGCTCCTGAGGCCAGGAAACCAAGAAGGCACCATCTGGTCATCAGGGATCAGCAGCATGAAGGTCAAAGTTTTGTACACCGGCAGGCTTTCCCCTTCTCAGGCTGCAAATCTTTGGCAATCGGAGGCAGGCTCCGGATTAAGCTTAATTAAAATTCACTCTTAATTAGGGCCATTACTTAAAATCAACTCTATGTAATGAAGCTGTGTAATCATAATTAAGCCCCAGAAATGGAATTAGGAAGCACAGAATGTGAAAGCCAAACACAGATGGGTCCAGGGCCTATGAGGACAGAGACAGGACTTCTGGATTCAACAGAATTTTCCAAAATAGCTAAGGACCAATGGTTGCATTGACAAGAAATTTAGTGGCCACCAGGACTATGAACTAATTAGAAAGAGGATTTAGGATAAATGGGACCCAGAGAGGCAACTTGTGTGACGTTTTGGGCAAACGGATGGGGCAGCGTCAAGCAGAGAGGACCAATGTATGGTGAGGAGGAAAAAGAGCACTTAGCAATCTTGTATTGAGAACTTACTATATATCCAACACTGTTCTGCCTTTTCTTCTTCTTTTTTTTTTTTACTGTATGAATGAACTAAATCTATTGTCATGATCATCCTGTGAATAGGTATTATTGTTTCCTCCAACTTACAGATAAAGAATCTAAGGCTCAGAGAGGTTTAGTAACTTGCCCAAGGTCACACAGCAAGTAAGCGGCAAATACTAAGGGCTGCACAAATGGTAGTTATTATTATAAAGTACTATCTGCCTATCTGTTTGATCTGTTGGCCAGAGCTAGTAAGACCTACAGACAGCACACTCCCAGAAGCTATGCATAAGTGCCAATGGAGGACACTCACCCATGCTTGTCCCCAGATCCCAAGCCTAGACCTCTAATACTGCCGGGGAAGACCAGGCATTTAGGTTCAGAGAGGAAGGTATTATTGGGTGCTGATTCCAGAATTGTGGAGCTGGAGGCAGAAGAGAAAGCAAGAGAGAACTCCATTTGATACCTGTTTTTTGACTGAGCATTTCAGTCAAATCCCCTGGGAATTATGGTCAGGAGTGGTTAAAGGGATATCTAGGTCCCTGTAGCTTTTCCTCCTAAGCCCCCAGTTGTGCAGAGGGTGCTCATACCTTATCTATACATGCAAACTGTGTGCCTGACATTGACCTGGGCTCCACACACACGTTATCTCATTTAGCTTTTACCGAAGCCCCACAAAGCAGGAATTACCACTCCCATTCTACAGATGGGGAAACTGAGACTCCGAGAAGCAAAGCTATTGGCTCACTGACCACTGTGAAGTACATTCTTTGATGCTTAAATTGTGTTTTTAGTTTATTCCTCCAGAACACTGTGTTGTCCCAGAGATCCCGTCTAGGCTAGGGTGCTTCCCAGACTCTTCCGGCTCCCAGTCGAGTCAGACCAGCAGGAAGGACTTGTCAGATTCAGAGCCAAATGTGCCTCTGGTGCTGGAAATGCCCTGCAGTTCATGTTTCCCAAATAGCCTCAGACCCATGCAGTGAACTCTCTCTGTGGCATGCACTCCACAGTGCTCGCCTCCTGGGACGGGGAGGTCACTACCAACTGAGTTAAATCTTTCATTTCTGGAAGGTAGTGTAGAATGGAAATTTGGTCTAGGCCTAATGAGCATTAAGGCCTTCCAATTCCAGATTTTTGATATCTCTAAATGAGTTTTACACTGAGTCCATAGTGAAAGAGTTCATCTGTTAATTGTAAATGTTTCAATCACATTGCATTTTTTTTTCCCACAAAGCTGTGTTAGACTTTCCCCATTTTTTTTATACCCCAGAACCTAAATTGAAAAAAAAAACAAAAAACAAAAAACACAGGGACCGCCTATGTGGCTCAGTCAGTTAAGTGTCTGCCTTCAGCTCAGGTCATGACCCTGGGGTGCTGGGATCCAGCCCCACTTTGGGATTCCCGCTCAGTGGAGAGTCTGCTTCTTCCTCTCTCTCTGTCCCTCCCCCTGCTCGTGCTCTCTCTCTCTCTCAAACAAATACATAAAATCTTAAAAAAAAAAAAAAAAAAAAAAAAAAAAAGAACATAGGATGTGGCTGGTCCATTGTCCATTTCTAAAAGGCCCCAAGAATTATCAAGGACATTTCCTTTGGGCTCTGAACTGTATGTTTGCATGTTTGCACTCTGGGTGGGGGGTTAGGGAGCATCTGTTCCCGTAGTGCCTCTTGCTTATGCCCTGGCTGTCCTTCCTATGGGGGTGTGGGAACTAGAGGGAGGTCTTGCTCTGATAAGAAAAGTTTTAGGTATGCGGCCCAGTATCCACCTTACAGAGACAAGAATCCTACTGTTTTGAGAAGAGTAAATGGTGGGAGACAGAGAGGCTGGTGGACAAATCAGGTTTCTCAGGATCCTAGAGACCCTTCTTTGCCAGGAATGGGACAGCATCCCTGTGCACCTGCCAGGCTGTCCCATCACACAACTCCAGGGGGTACCCTTTACATGGTATTCTATGCAAAGTCCTCCCTATGGGGCTGTGCCACCGGGAGGCCCTGATGCAAACCTCAGTCCCAAAAAGCACCCCCAAAGAGAGCTAATGCTACATTAGGGGGCTGAACCCCATATTGCAAGGTGTTCACAGACACTGACTCATGGGGAGGCCACCATCACTCTCGCAGCCGTGACCTCTTTGTCCTTTATCCTGAGACCATTTGCTTCTATTTACACTAAATAGCTGCAGTGCCATTTGCTGGTTCCTGTATTTTGGGCAAGCTCAGCTGGAGGCCCCCGCAGCCGGTCTGAGCAGGCAGCTGTCGTGCTGGTGGTCACGCGGAGGTCCCGTTCTTCCAACAAAGTTTAGCAAACTTCTTATCTCCCACAAAACTGGTGACGTAATGTTTATGAAAGATCACTCTGTCCCCTTCCCCTGGACTGTGGGCTGCCAATGTGACCAACCTGTGCCAGAAGGTGGACTCTCTTTGGCCACCATGCTTTCCCCATTTCCTCTCCTGCTCCTTCATTTGGGTGGAAAACTTCACTGAGGTCCATCCTCACTGCAGGTGGGAGGACAGGACTCTCCATCGACCTTCACATTGGCCTGCGCATCTCCACTTTCAAGGCACATTCACAGCTCCTTTATAGCAGGAATCAGAGGCAGAGAGAAGGCAGACATCTTGGCCAAAGTTATAAAGCAGGATGGTAGCTGGGAGGGGACCTACCTCCTGAAGTCCCTTCTGAACTGATTTGTGATCATCATTCATTTCAGATTCCTTATTTTTGAGATGGATGGGTAGACAAATGGATGGACGGACAGATGGATGGATGGATGGACATATGGATGGACGGACGGACGGATGGATGGATGGGTGAGGACCTAACCATAAAGTTAGATAGGAGAAAGAGCACTGGACAAGGAATAGCAGGTGGAAAGTAGAGATGACTGTGTACGTGTAGGTAGTTCTTGAAGGATACATTAAAACAAAACAAAACAAAACAAAAACTATGGACAATAAATAGTTACCTCTGGGAAAGGAATGGGGAATCTGGGTGAGAGATTTTTTTTTTTTAATCTTTAATGTTTTAATGTTTTAATTTTTTGTTGTTTTGTTTTGTTGTCCCTTGGTTTCCTCTGAAGTGTTGACATAATTTTCATGGGCATCTGTTAGTTTTAAAATTTTCCATTTCTACGCTTTCACCCTCTCCATTCCCACGTGTTTGTCCACAGGGGAGATCAGAAGCCAGCCCTCTAGGAGAGTCCCATCAGTCTTCTTAAGAGAACCCAGCAATTCATTTCCTGGTCAGAAACCTGCTCCTATATTTGAACCACGTCCATTGGCTCTGTCGGACTTGCTGTGGCTCAGGCGGAGGGAGGCTGAAGAGAACTGCAGCGGGTGGCGGGTGAAGCCCAGCCCTTGGAGTCTGAGAGCCTGTGTGGCCGCCCTGGTTACTTCTCCCCCGACTCAGGTCCCAGGGAGCCTGTTTGCAGAGGGAGAGTGGAGATGTTTGCTGCACAGGTGCTTTACAAATACAACGGATTGAAAACCACCCTCATCCCCACGGTCTGGAACTGGTTCATGATTTTCAGTTCAGCTGTAGAATGGAATTCTGTGCCGTCATTAAGAATAAAAGAAATCGTGTACTTTCCGCTTTTAGTGTTAGGTTACACAAACGAACAAACACCTCCGTCTTGGGCAGCCTGGTTTTGTGGCTTGCAGATGCCCCATGGCTGGTCTGCACATCAGCCTGGGCTGGGGGCTGCTCTGCTGCCATCGGGGGCCCCTCATGGTGGCGTGCAAAGAAGTCGAGTCAAAATACGCCCAGAGCACCTGGTTGGCTCAGTGGGTTAAAGCCTCTGCCTTCGGCTCAGGTCATGATCCCAGGGTCCTGGGATCGAGCCCCACATCAGGCTCTCTGCTCGGCAGGGAGCCTGCTTCTCCGTCTCTCTCTGCCTGCCTCTCTGCCTACTTGTGATCTCTGTCTGTCAAATAAATAAATAAAATCTTAAAAAAAAAAGTACGCCCAGAATGTTAACAATAATCATCCCTTCGTTGTGATACTCTGAGTAACTTGTCTTATTTTTCGGTTTTAATCCCATTTCCAATGTGTGAATCTGATTCTTTGTGGAAAAAAATATTAAACATTTATAAAGAATCTCTCAAATAAGGAGTAACATAAAAAAAATCCCTGCACAGGAAGGAAGGAAGATGAGAGGATACATTTGGATGGCAGGACCATAGATGGCTTTGTTCTCCTTATCTTTATATTTTTCTGAATTTTCTGCATTTGATATGTTTACTTTTATAATAGAACATGCACATTTAAGATGACTTTTTTTCTTAAATGGGTAGAGAAGGGAAGAGAAATTATGCTATTGAAAAGCCAGAGCCTCAGGCTCTCCAAAGCCTGTTCCTGTTAATTGGTTGCCATGTCTGAGTTCCTAAAATGTGCCTGTCGCTGGGCTGGGGGATACAGAGGTGAATGAGATGCAAATTGTGTAATCAAGAAAAATCACAGTCTAGTTGAGGAAGAAAGACCCTTTCTGATACAAGATGCAAGCTCTCATCCTAGCATTAGGCTATCAAAATAATAATCCTAATACTGGGGAGGAACTCCTCTCCCTTTATTAACCATGTCAGTTCTGAGCCTCAGTTTCCTCTTCTGTAAATGGAACCTGCCCCACAGCGTCCCTGTGGAGGTCAAATGAAGCCACACATACAGAGCTTAGCAAAGGTGTTTTTTAAATAGTCCATCCTCAACACAATGAAATCAAGACACACAGGGCCAGAGTACAAGGTGAGAGGAAGGTGATTTGGGGCAGACACGAGAGTGATGGATGTCCCTGCCACATGCCTTGTGGACAGGAGCATCTGGCTCTCAGATGTGTGCAGAGGAGATTGGGGGCAATAAGGCTACTGCACGGGTGGAGGGGACTCCTGGCTGATGGACCGGTAATGAGGGCAAGATATGGGTTTGATTTGTCCCTGGCAGTGGGTGTCCAGTGGAGCCGTATGGAGATGTGACTCTGTTATCCTTGGCATCATGTCTTCAGTCTGGGGAGAAGAAATCCTAAATTTATCATTAAATCAGATGACTATAGAAAAACAGATATCTATGTGCTGAGAAAATGGGTTCATTCATTCATTCATTCATTCATTCATTTATAAGAGTTCTTGTACCTCTGTTTATATTTCCTACTGCTTAAGTTTCTATGGTGGCTACACAGATTGTTAAGGCTCTAATCTCAAGAACCTTACAGCCAGGAGAGGGAGGTGAGTACTAACCCAAGGCTGTTAACCTATAAACTGAGCTGGTTATGTCATGGCCACACTGCCACTTACAATGCCCCAATGGATTTCTATTTCTCTCAGGAAAAGTACAAACTCTTATCCAGGCTAAAGCATCCCCATATGGTCTGACCTCCTGAGATCCATCTCTTACCATCTCCCTCCTTTTCCCTCATTGTTCTTCTTTCAGTGGTCCTCATCAGATTCCCTTCAACCACAGGCCCTTAACACATGCTGTTCACTCTACCACCATTATCTCCTCTGGTCCACTTATCCTTCTAAGTGCACACCAATGCTGCCTCCTCAGGGAAGGCTTTCCCGGTCTATCTGAATTGACTCTGTCCTTATCACACATTCTCATACTGACATCCTTCATAACTCTTACCCAGTCATGGTTATTTCGCATTTATTTACATAACTTTATTAATAGCTGTTTTTTCTGCCAAACTGTAAGCTCCGTGAGAGAAAGGAGTGTGTCTTTTCAAAAAGTCAACTTTACTGAGACATAATTTTTGTACAATAAATACACCCATTTCACTTGTACATTTCAATAGAGTGTTGACAGATTTACTCAAAAATGTATAAACTGTGTAATCCTAGTCAAGATATAGAATATTTCTATCACCTTGGAAGTTCCTCTGTGCCTCATCCCAGTCTTTCTGTCCCTGACCCCAGACAACCACTGCTCTGCTTCCTGTCTCCACAGACTCACATTTTCTAGGGTTTCATATAAATGGAACCAGGCAGTAAGTGTTCTGCTGTGTCTGGGTTCTTTCTGTTCAATGTAATGTTTTAGAGAATCATCCTTGCTCTGTGTATCAGGAGTTCATTGCCTTTTCATTGCTGAGAACTCTTCTCCATTTAGTTCGTGGAAGTTACCTATCTCTTCAGGTAAGCCATCCCCTCTTTAAGGGCAGGGGCTGCCTTCTCTGACACCCCTGGGCCTTGGTGTGGGCCTAGGCACATAGAAAACCTTTAGAATAGGATAGTCCATCTTCCGTGACCCAGGGCACGTGAGTAACCCCTCTGTACCCACAGCAGTCACCCCCGACACTCAAAGTCTTCCCCTCTGTACCCACAGGCTGACCTTCTGGGCCCTGGGAGCCCACACATGTCTACCTCCCTTCAGAATCAGTCTAATGCTTCCCACAGCCATGGGGAGTCCTGAGTCAGGCACGGTGACTGCGGGGGCAAAGCTGGGTGATCATGGACTGACCCCACCAACACTGCGAACTTTGATTTCCTTAGCCGTTGGTCAGAACACTGCTGTCTACCTCCCAGGGTCTTTAAGTGGACACAGGTGTGTGAAAGTGCCATTTGAAGTGGAAAATATGATACTGTAAGAGTGAATTTAATCATTTAATTGAATTGACAATGGCCTGTGTTCCCTTGGGCATCTCTTCTCTCTCAGGATCTTCAGTTTCTTTTCCCATCAAATAAGAGGTTGAGCTAGAGTTCCCTAAGATGACCTCCATCTCGAACCTTCTTGGATCCTAAGGTGCTGGAACGTGAGAGAAAGGGCCTGATGGGCCAGAATTAGAAAAATCCGTGTGATTTATTTAGAGAAGAGCTGGCTTCTCTGAGAATTCTCTTCCTGAGTAAAGGCTTCAGCTCAACTTTTGAGAACAAAGCAATGTTTTCGCGTCAATACGGCTTACGTCTATAGCTCTTTCCAAGCCCATCATGGAGAATACGAGAGCTCCTTCCTTCCTGATGGGCTGGCTGGTGCTGTGACACATGTCTTTATTGGACCAGGATCTTTGATGAGGTTAGAAGTGTCCCCCCTTTAGAGCAGCATTCCGTTTTGCAAGCTGATAGTTTGGCTCAAAACACCTCTTCGTGGGCCCTGTCATTTAACAGAGGATTCCTGAGGGCCTACTACATGTTAGGACCTTTATAAGCATTGCTGTCTTGACTGCCCTATGCTGGGGAGACTACACCACAATTGAAGAGGGAGAAATGGCTCAATGAGGTCTGGCTTGCCATGCTTCCTCACCAAGTCAGTGACCAAGCTGGGGCTAGAACACTTGGTCCTGTCCACTGTGATAAGCCCTGCATTAAGCACAGGGGGTACAAAGATAGTAAAGTTAGTGGCCAAGGAGAGAAAGCAGTGGCTTAATATTGACTGAACTGAAATCCAACAACGTCAAGATCGTCAGTAACTCATTATCTAGTTCAACACCCTCATTTTGCTGGCAAGCAGATGGGGGTCCAGAGAAGTGGTCTGACTGGCCTGGGGGGACACAGCCAGCTGGCTGCAAGCAAGAGCCATTATCCAGGCCTCCTGACTCCCAGATTCGGGCTTCCTGGCCATGGCATGCCTCAGGGCAGAATGGAGACTGCTGCCAGAAACAAGGACGTGGGGAGTCAGGAACAAGTCTCTTTCCCAATCGCTGTCTCCAGCATGTCAGGTGTAGAGTGAAGGAGAATGGTGTTCCGGAAACCAGTCAGCAGAGACCATTTCATAACTGCCCTTAAGGTAATACAATGCTGGGCCTTTTTCCTGTAGCTTCTGATGGACTCAAGGACAAATCTCAGAACCGGCCTTTTATGAGCCTCCGTGTCCTTGCCCCGCCCCCCACCCGCCCCGAGACCCTCACCGCTGCGTGGCGTCCCGTGGACCTCGGGGCAGCAATTCCCATTTTGCAATCAGAGACTCCATTTGGTCCCCAACACCCTTTGCTTTGAAAAAATATTGGCTAACTATTAAGTTGTCTTTATTAATCAATCCCCAATTCTTTTTTCCGGTCTATCATCCACAAAGGCCAACATTGCAGATCAGGGTGAGGTGATCAGTGAATTAGTTGGCGGTATTGACGGCAGCTGCCCCGGACGCCCACCCCCTGTCTCGGCTCGAGCCAGGCCAACATGTGAGGGTCCTAGCTCCTGGCATCTTCCCACCAACCCTGGGGGATCAGCACACATTTTCCCCACTTCATAAGTGCAGTGACCAATACTCAGGAAGGCCGTGATGCCAGACACAGCAGAGCCAGGAAACCAGAGCTACTGAACTGGGCTGGGAGGCCTCATTCACAAGTCTGTGCATCTTACTGGGGCAGGAAAAACGAGGGTGCAGGCACTCAGAACCGAGAGCCCCTGACTGTCTCCAAGAGAGGTTCTTCCAGGGTTTGAGGGGGCTGAGCAGCTATGGAGGGGGAAGGTAATTACAATGCAGGAGGAGCGCCAGTTGTCCCGGGGGGGGTGCACACTGGACTGGGGCACACAGGGCTCCTCAGTGGAGTGCGTGCTAACTGCTCCCCGCACAGGACACAGGCTTCATACAAACAGCCACATTCCCACAGAGGACGGGAGACTGGGCTTTACAAGCCAGACACAGACTGTCCCATTTAATAGCTGCGTGAACTTGAGCAAGGGTTTTCTCCTCTTAAGCCTTGCTTTTCTCACCTGTAAAATGGGACCCGTACAAGCTACCGCAGTGCTCTTTCAGAAACTTAGTGAGGGAAGGTGTTGCCTGATGCCTGGAAGACAGTAAGGGCTTAATCACTGAGAGCCATTCCTCTGAGTCCTCCTTGACCACAAACCTAGAATATTCTATTTCTGTCTCACCCAGAGTCTGGGGCACGGTCACGCTGTCTGCAGCTCTGGCCCTGGTCATCTGCACTAGCCCCCAGAGCAGCCTTCCGTGGGCCCCAGCAACCACATCACAGTCGGGGTAGAAGCGTGTCTGTGCCACATCAAGACCTGGGGCGGTCCTCTGTGCCCGGACAGTGGGGCTGGACCGCAGACCTTGGGAAGCTGACCACCAATTCAAGGCAACAGAGAAGTGAGAAGGGATGAGAGAGAAGGAGAGAGAGATTCAGAGTGATGGTGGCCAGAGGTAGGAGTCAGGGCAGGTGAAGGACGCAGGGCATGGCATCACAGAGGCCTGGCCTGCAAGCCTGCCTCTACCCTTCGCTATGTGTAACTTTGGGCAAATCTCCTACTCTCTCTGGGCCTCAGTGTACTCATTTGTCAAATGGGGGTACTCATCATTTTTCCTTTAGACGATTGTTCTTAGGGAGGATTTAATGAGGTAATATAGGGAAAGCCCAGTGCAGGGCTCATAATATGTGTGCAGTCAAAGCCATATTCATAATAATTATTATCTCCTATGAGTGATCATCTTGTTCTCTCAAAGGCCATGTATGGGTGCAATCATCATTATTCCCATTTCGCAGGTGGGTGAGTCAAGAGTAGCAGGAGCCCCCGACACACACGGTATAGACCCTCGTACCCTGCGGCCATCCAGGTGGGCTCTGGTTGGGTTCTGGGGGTCTGGTTGGCAGTGGGGAGGTGGTGCCACACCTAGAAGCAGAGCTGTCCCCAGCCTCTTGACCTCCCTCACCCTCTGGGGCTGTCCCAGACAGACGTTTCCCAGCCGCTTCCAAGCAGAGACGGGACTCAGGAGCAACAGCTGCAGAGCTGGCCTCACGGGGGCAGCAGGAGTCTGGGAAATTCTAGACCGGCTCTGGCTGGGAAGGGAGTCCCCAGGATGCTCTCCAAGACATCCTGGGGAGAGGGCTGACCTGCTGAGGCCCAGGCTGCCAGTGCTGGAGCTGGATTCCTGGCTGGGCTGGCAATGGAACCTACTAGAAGGGCCGCAGAAGGGATGGATACAGTTGTTTTTTGATGACTCCTTTGAGCTAAGTGCTCTATAGACACTGTTCTGTTTTTTTAAGTAGCCTCCACGCCCAATATGGAACTTGAACTCATGCCCCTGAGACCAAAGGTTGCATGCTCTACCGGCTAAGCCAGCCAGGCACCCCTCTATAGACATTGTTCATGCATCTCCCTCTACAATATTCCTTCATCTGTTCTTTGCAGGTGATGACCTGAACTGAGGCTCAGAAAGATGAAGTGATGTGCCCAAGGGCATCCAACAGCCAGTACCTGAAACAGGCTCAGAACTGAGGCCTGTCTGGCTCTCAAGTGTGAGTGCGTTCACTCTCCAGGCAAGCCAGCATGGCTTAGAGAAGCCGCAATGGCCGTGCCTGGCCCGTGCTTAAGGAAAGGAGCCAGGATGATCCTAGCCCTCAAGCAGGGTGTTTGCTTTGGGCTCTGTACCATGGGGCCCAGAACATAGCAAAAGCTGACACACTTAGACTTTTTTTTTTTTTTTTTTTTAAACATTTGGAGGTAATAGGGAGTCCTAAGCCTTCTCTTCTCTCCTCCACCCCTGCCACCTGCTACTAGAGATGGTTCTGTCATCCTGCTCGGACCAGGGTCCATGTGACTCTGGCCTTGAACGCTGTGCATTTTGGTGAGAAAGCGGTGAGGGTGGGAAGAGAATGATCTGGGTCTAGGATCCCTGGAGGCCGGGCCTTCCAGCTCTGCTTCCTGTGGCCCTCGCCTGTCGACCTCACTTTCCTTATCTGAAAAATATGTCCTCCTTCCAGCAATTTGCAAGGATTCTGTGATATCATGTGGGAGAAGGGGGGCTCTAGGAACCCAAGTGTAGGGCCAAATATCCACTGTCCCTCAGGACAACTGCTCAGAAATTGGGATCAGCACAGGGTCATTCTCTGATCACACCGCTCTGGACCCCTCTAGTCAAATAGGATTCAAAGAATCAAATAGGATTCAACAGTCCTGTGCTGGCCTCGTGGACATCTGACTCTAGCTCTGCTAACTCAGACATACTGTCTCGTTTGTGCCTCCTCCCCTTGTTCCATATCTAATCTGCCTCTTCCTTCGCCATTCAAATCAGTTATTTGAGTGACCAGAAGCGAGAAGGTCCTTCCGAGGCCCAGTGGCCCAGCACCTGCCCAAGAATTCTCTTCCCTCAGGCTTCCACAGCCTAAGAGGTGCCAAGGTTCCCCTGGAGCTCCGGCCGTTCCTCTCACTACCGAGGCTCTGCCGGCTCAACACACGGGGGCCCCCAGGTCATCTGCAAAGCAGCAGCTTCCTCCCCAGCCTGCAGTGATAAGAAGGAAAAAGAGGCCACGTGCGTCTCCTTAGACCTTCTAGACGGGTGAATCTCGTCTGTCTTTTGGTCAAAGGTGGACATAGCTAGAACGCTGATGGACTGGGAGCCGGGGGAAGAAAACACAGAGACATTATTGACCCTGGTGGTTCCGGAGCACAGACAAATGGCTTTCAGATGCTACTCATCTGCCTGGGCACCAGACCCCTCTCATGTTCTGAATTGCTCTGGTCTTCCGGCTCCAGAACATCTATCTGCTTGTGGCTCAGCCTGCAGGAGCAACAGTGCAGCAGGGACAGCTCATCAGTTCCTTAGAGTTGGCCTGAGTCTCAGAATCCCCCAGTGTGGGCAACTACTTTCTTCGCGCTGAGCCTCTGTATTTCCACACCTGTATGGTGGGTGCTCCCTAGCCCCGTCCTCCCGACCTAGGATTTGTGGGAGCATTTGATGAGGTGGTGCATGTACGTGGGGACCCCCCCTTTCTGACTGCATCTCGGCTTTCTAGAATGTTGTTACTTTGTAGTCAACAGATCTCTGACTCCTCAAAGAAGGATACAGATACCACATTCATTTGACTAGAAACTACAGTTCTGGTGCTCTAACCAGTAGAAATGAAGACCAAGGCTATGAGGACATGGATGGTTATCAGCACATTAGCTGTATTTGTTGAGAGGAAACAAGAAAAACTCAAAAAAACTACTGTGCATCAGTAAGGGAGAGGCGAAATAATCTGTGGGAAACCACAGTATTAGACCAAGTGCCTGTGGCCAACAGCACATGTTTTCTTTTTCTTTGGATCTGGAGAGATGGCCATGATGCATTCAGTGACAACTGTAGGCAAGGAAATATGTACAGTGTGGTTTAAAAAAAAAAAAAAAAGAAAGTGAAACACCTTCTTTCCCCCTCCTTCCAATGGGCATATATGTTTCTATGAACTTAACAAGAGATATGGAGCGATCCACACAAGTGAGTATGGAAGGGGGATTGATGGGAAGAACAAAAGGGTCTATGAAATTTATTTTTACTCATCCTTGAATTGTTTGCTTTTTCCCAAATGCATGAATCATTTATATGTGTGTGTGAAATGAAATAATGTCAGGAGGCCAGTGCACAAAAAAGTCCTCCGTGAATGAAATGAGCAAATTAAGTCTGACAATCCTATCATTTTCCTCTCTCAAATGGGAAGTGTTTTCACATTCCAGACCTTCTACCACCATGAATGCCTCTGAGGGAGCGGATAAAGCCAACATTGCCACTCATCCCTTATCCTGGGCTTGTCAGCCGCAGGCCAAGATCAGAATAGAAGTGTGTGTGTGTGTGTGTGTGTGTGTGTGTGTGTGGGTGGGTGGGTGTAAGACCGCCCACGTGCATGTGTGTTTGGAAGGGGAGGAGGGGAAAGTATCACCTGTCCCATATCTTCTGCATGTCTAGAAACACGCGAGGTGTCTTCACACATGTATGCCCCTTTATTGAATACGGACACAGCCCTGCCGTGGAGAGATTGGCCTCACGTTAGGAACAAGGAAAGTGAGGTGTAAAGGGTTTGTGACCGTCTTGCTAAAGATTACCCCCACAGGCTAAGCTGGATGCAAACAGGCCATCTGACTCCCAGGCAAAGCAGGATGGTCCCAAAGGCCCTCACTGGGAAACTTCTGCTCCGAAACAACCCTACTGATAAGGGCAGAGTGGAGAGACAGCCATCATCCACTGAGTCTCAGCTCCACCCTAACCAGACCCTTTGCATGAACTTTAGATGAGTATCTCAATTAATCCTCACAAGGACCCAATGGTAGGGACCATTATTATTTCCATTTAACAGATGAGGAAACAGAGTCACAGGAGGTTAGGTAAATTGTGGAAGAACCCCATCTCACACAATGAAGACATTTGAACCAGTCATTCCAGCTCCAGGGTCTGCCCCTTTGGCCCACTGGGGCCATAGCAGGTCATTGCCATAGACTTGGCCCTGAAGGTCCCCATCCAGCCTGTCCATTCCTCATAGCCAGCCCAAGCAGCAAACCCAGGCTGACGGAGGCGGCGAGGCTTATGGTGCTCTGGTCTTCCTCTGCCTTGCCTTGACTGGTGTCAGTGATGCGTCCAGACGTAACTCTGGCTTTCTCTGGGTCATCTCAAAACATCTTGGTTCCAATGGGCTCTTGGACTTCCTGCAGCCCACGTCCCAGAAGCCCAGCCCCCAGCTGCCCAGGCCTTGACAGCACACCTCCATGGTCACGGCCAACTTCCTTCAGGGCTCTGCTACCCTCCTTTACCTAAGACCGTGTTTGCCGGACTTCAGCCATTTCTGTCCCAATAAAGCCATTTTCATCATTTCTGATAATCACCTGAAACATGATTTACCATTTTAATTTAAATCATCTTACTGTTTAAACAAACAACAACCCCAAAGCCCCAAAACAAAACAAAAAAATAATAAACTTTGTCTTTAGGAGGAAATCTGTATTGCTTCTGTAACTGGAAAAGCAATGTGGCTAGCTGTAAGAGAAGGTGACAGTAAGATAAAGATGCTAGAAGCAGAACTAAGCCATTGAGTCCCCCAGACATAGCCTGCCCTCTGCTTGTCACGATGAGAGTGAGTGTTGGAGGATGGTCAAGACACCTAAAGGCCGAGAGCCCTGTCCTGTTCCCTGGTGCTGATGCCTCTGACTTGGGCACTCCCAGGGTCCCTGATGCCTGGATATTCCCCACGCTGCTCTCCCGCTGCTCTAAGCCCCCATGCTCATCCGCTTCTTGGGGAATGCTCTTGGCCAGAGGGCCTGCCTGCACAGTGATGGCCAGCCCAGCAGTCCCGTCCTGCAGACCAGCCAGTGCGCCCCAGCCAGCTCCTGGGGCTGCTCAGAGAAACTCCCAAGGAAAGGTATATAAGAAGGTGACATTACTTTAATGACAATATTGTCCCTGTGAAAGGGGAGTGGAATTAGGGCAGATAAACTCTACATGTTTTCTGTCATTTGATTCTTTTCTGAGAATAAGAAAGCATTTACTTACTTTTTGACAATAATAATGGTGATGATGAAGACTTTCCTGGGACAGTCTGGCCTCCTTAAGTACCATCCTGCCGAGGGGCAGAGCGTCCTCCTGGGACATTAGGAAGGTGGCTCAGGGGAGCAGGAGGGAGCATGGCTGCTTCTCACTGCAGTAGCACAAGCCTCAGGGTGGGGGGCACAAAACCAGCTTGGGCTCCTGCCCTCACAGAGCTAGGGAGACACGGCAGCTCGTCCTGGATTTTGAATCCAGGCTGGGAACTTGCCAGTTGGTTGATCTTTGGCAAGTCATTCAACCCTTCTGAGCTTTTTCAGTAGGTAGAATGCAACCCATGGGTAGAATACAACCCATGGTGAGGAGTTGCTATAAAGCTTGACAGACAAGGCCCTGCCCCATGGTACTTGAATCCCCAGTGTGACTCAGGGGTCTGACTGCAAGTGGCCTTGCGAGTCTGGGTGAATGACTTTCCCCTTAGGAAACCTTGAACTCTCACTAGCAGATTGAGGACCCGATCAGATTGGAGGTCCTCAACTACGGCCCACTGTTCAAACCCAAACTTCATTCCACGTTTTGTAGGCTACAGAGTGTTTTTTGATGAGCTGCCAATACTTAAAAATCAGGTGACGGCACATAAAAATCCAAGTTTTGCATATCTCCTGCAAAATCAACAGATCTGACCACATTGGGCCTACATGGTTACCATTGCTGAGCACTAGGAAGGGGGACGACCCCCACCGAAACAGGACTCACCTACATGGGCCTTTTAGCCATTTCAGTTATTGGTTTCTTAGTAGTCAAAGTGACTATATTTTACAAATGGGGAAACTGAGGCACAGAGAAGTTAAGCTGAGGCCCCAGGTCATACAAAGCTGAACAGAGAGCCAGGACTTGAAGGCCTGAACTCTGGTTCTGTGTGTCTTGATTTCATTGTGCTCCCTGTCAGCCAGAGAGCCCCAACAGTGCCCGATGCTGGGGAGACAGCTGGAGGCAGAGTGAGACTCCTGTGTTTCTCTGCAGGTTCTCTCACCCCCTCCTCTGCTGCGGAGGCAAGGGTGAGCTCTACTCTGCTTGTCCCGCCTGAGCCAGAGCCGCCAGGTCGGAGCACGCAGGAACTCAAGGAAGGTGGGTGAAGCCGAGCCTCCCCCTCTAATGACAGCTGGTGTTGACCCTGATGGCAGCCCCTAGCCAGGCGGGCCCCTAGCTGACCCTCAGCAGCCCCCAGGTGCAGAGCTCTCCCTGCACTTGCTCTCTATTTTTGTTTGGCAGAGGTGCATACCTGCCTCTCCAGTCCCTCCAGCCCTCCTGTTTACTCTGTAAATAGCCAAGTGCTCCACACTGTCATTTAGAGGCCAGGGGGTGGCTGTTGTGGGGCACCAGGCGGCTGGGGCCTGTTTGAGCTATCCTGGGACCTGCCTCATACACGCGCACGCCCAGAGCCCATTTGCCTAGGAATGAATGGGCCCCCCCACACCCCTGCGGAGTGCAGACACGAGCCAGGGAGGCAGCCAGGGAAGGCGGAGGGGGGTGGTGTGTGCGAAGGGAGCCGGGCTCTGGCTGACTCAGCTCCTTTTGAACCCTGTGACCTTGAGCTCCTGGGGGTTGGTGGCTCAGTAACTCCATCCCTATCTGACCTTCCAGAACTTTGGAGAGCAGCAAACTCATGGACAAAGATTCTACTGTAGGCATCACAGTGGGACAATGACGCCAGCACTTAACATTTCCTGGAGTTAGAGGTGTTCAACACCAGGCATTGGACTAAATCTTCACAAATTTGTCACTGACATGAGCCCATCAAAGGACACTCAGAAGTCTTAGAGACTCACCAAATTCTGTCTGGGGGCCTGGGATGCTGGGATGGCCTCCGATCCAGCAGCCTTCCTTGACTCCTGAGGTCTGTAACTCCTCCCTGGCCCAGAGATGGGTGTTGGGAGGCTCTGGGGACAGCTGCTACCTAGCCCTGGACCCACAGCAGGTCAAGACCCACCTTTCAGGCTCAAAAGGTACTACTTGGGTGTTCTTAGCCGTCACATAATACAAGACCCGGCAAAAGTGGCTTGGGAGGAGACTTAATTTATCCTCTCACATTTTAAAATCTCTGGAGTCATTAAAGTCCCTCCCATCTTTCTGATTTTTGCACATTGGTTGGTCTTGGCTTTGTTCTCTCATTGTACCGTCTGAGTTACGCACTTCACTGTCCAGACGAAGAAGCATGTTTCCTTCCATGACTGGATGACAAACCCAAGCGCGAGGCAGCCTGGGGGAGACGCCGTCTAGCATTTCTAGTTGCTATAAGGGGAAGTGGGTTCCTCGTGCTGGGAAGAAGAGGGTGCAGGTTCCTGGAGAAGGGCCATGCGGAGGGTCCTCAGTAGAATCTGCCACAACTGGCAGAGAAGAATCCATTGCCCACTCTGTCAACATAGTTCTGCCGCTCTCTCCCGTGTGGGCCAGGGACGGATGTGGCCAAGGGGGCTCCTGCCTGAGTCAGCTGGTCCATCTGGGAGCTGTCCTCCTGTCCCTCCCCTTTTTCCTCATCCCAGGCTGCTCACTTCATCCAGGTCCCACCCCATGCGAGGATGGGGGAGGTAAGCTCGGAGAAGCTCTTCCTACAAAACTTGGTTGCCCCGAGAATCCACAACATGTCAGGCTCTATGCTGAGCACCTAATCTATTGTTTCATTTGTTTTCATGAAGATCCCCATTCCACACAGGAGGAAGTTGGGGCCCAGAGAGGTTAAACACTTGCCCAAGATCCTACAGGTGGTACAAGAAGAAACTGGAGTTGGAATCCAGTTGTCCTTGACTCTAGACCTGCTCTCCTAGAAGCCATTATGAAGTCGCCCCGACTTCAAGGCTGTGGCAGTCCGATTCTATAGCTTGAGCTGGAACCCTAATTGTTATTGTGTTAGCATCTCCCTGGCTTAAGGCCGAAGAGGCAGTGCCTCCCTTTCCCTACCTGGCCTGGCCTCAGCTGACCCCTAATTCTAGGTCCTACCTCCTGGCTGGCTCCTTTGCTCTTCCTAGTTACTTTCTTAGTGTGTGTGAGGGAAGCGGGGGGAGCAGAGCAAAGGAGGGGCCCCTTCTTCCTGCCATTTTCAGGAGTGGCTCTCTCTGGGCAGCTCAGACCCAAAGCTACTCTGAGCCCCCCATTCTGCCCCCGGCCGGCCTTAGGAAGTACATGCGCAATCAGGCCTGATCTTGGAATCACCGACGTGGAAAATCCAGGGGAACAAATCCTGTTGGCTCTGCGCCAGGGCAGCTGTCACTGTCCCCAGCCCCAAGTTCTGGCTGTCCCCCTCCCTGGGGCAGGAGAACGAGGGAGCAGGGTGCCATGCGCGCTCTCATGCGGACACACCCATGCCGGTCCCAGCAGCCCCTCTGCTAGAACAAACCTGTTCCCCACCCTGTTAAGAAAACCCGTGGGACAGAGTGAGGTTGCGCCAGCCAAATAAACACAGTTAAACCTGTGGTGCGTTTTCCCCAAAATAAAGGCCATCAGATACCCCCAGTCTCCAGGACCAGATTCTTAGGGAAATGACCCCCTCTTCTAACTCGTCCCCATAAGAAAATTCTGTTCCGGAGAGAGCTGTGAGACACAGAGCAAATAATTTGTCACATCTTGTTTATCTCCCTCTCCATATCCCCTTCTCTGCATCTGAAATGCCCTTAGAGGAGGCACAGTCCATCTTCCTTGTAAAAGGGAGTACTACTTGAGGGAAGAGAGCTGGTCTCCCCACATATATTTCCAAAACCCCTGGAGTGGGCTCAGGTTGGCCTCCCTGGCTTAGAGGGCTGGGCACAGCTGGACCAGTATCCATGCGTCTGTCCATCCACTCACCCCTCCGTCCAATAAGCATTGCTGGGTGCCAGCTGTGCCAAGGCCAGGGCCTGTGCCAGACACTGAGGAGCAGAAAATGTGCAGAGCTTACTGTGTAGTGGAGGAGACAGACAGGTCACCCAGGGATCACAATGCAGGAGCTACACGCGTGATGGAGGTCTCCCCATGCCTCACCCCAGAGCTTTCAGTCTAACTGGGCTTTGCTGTCCCTTCAACTCTTTCCGGAGCAGAGGTGTTCTCAGGAAATATCCAAGGTGAGTATGATCAGCTTTGTGTTTTAGGAAAATCACCCCGGACTTGAGAGGGTGATATGGGAGGTAGACAGAGGCTGGGGTGCTGATCCGCAGGGCAGGGGATGGCAGTCTGAGCCAAGGCAGGTGGGGGGTGTGTGGAAGGGGTGTGGAGAAGGGCCTGGATGGCATGGGTTGGAAGGCTGTGTAGGAGGTGGTGGCAACAGGGCTGGATGAGAAACAAGATGGCGTGGTAAGGAAAAGACAGGGTCAAGGTCAGTGACTCATAGGGCATTTGGATGGATATGGGGACCCTTAGCTGATGAGCAAAGGGGTGCTGAGTGTGGGGGTGGTAACTCACCAGGTCACTCAGAAGACAGTGGACTTGGAAATACAGACACCTAGACCTCCCGTCAAAGCGCTCTGTCCCCACAGGTGATTGCCCTGAGGTGCTGATGGGGAAAGACTGTATTGGCTTAGGGGAAGGGAAAGATGGTGTCTCCTTAGAGCAGTGGTTTTCAACTCAGGATTTTCAACCCAGGGGACATTTGTTAATGTTTAAAGACATTTTTGGTTTCCTAACTCGGGGTAGGGTGTGTTACAGGTAACTGGTGGGTAGAGGCGAGGATGCTGCTTGCAGCCAGAACTTGGGGTTAGGGACAGTGACAGCTGCAGGTCACAGGACAATACCTATAACAAAGTGTGACCCAGCTCATAATGTCAACAGCGTGGAGGTTGAGAAACGCTGCCTTTTGCCTTTGAGAAGGCAAAGAGTGAAGTTTAGTCATGGTGGCTGTGGCCCCAGATGCTCCAGGATCTCAGCTCTACCTCGTACCTGTCTGATCCCTGGGAAGTCACTCAGCTCCTCTGGGCCTCGTGTTAAAGGAGCCAAAGACTGTCGGCCAGCAAGCCTTGCACACTGATGTGTAACTCTTTCTTGATTTCATTCACTACACAAAACCCCCACAAATATTCATTGAGCATTTCTAAGATGCCAAGCACGGTTCTACAAGGGGAAGTCTAGGGGGTGAACAGAGCAAGGGTGCCTGTCTTTTCGGGCGTGAAGACAGAAGCGGTCGTTGGTACCACTGGCACAGTTGCAGGGGATGGGGGTGGGTGCTCTATGCCTCCAGGGATGCACGACCTCTAACCAGGCTATGGAATGTTCTGAGATGAGTGTTGGGCATCCTCCCCACTATCTGGGGGCCTGGAGAAGGCCTCTCAGAGATGGGCTCCGATGACCATACCCGATTTTTCACCAGTGGAGCTGGAGAAGCCCTTTAGGTAGAGGAAAAAAAAAAAAAAGGCTTGGGCAGAGATCATGAAGATTAGTTGGAAAACTTGTCCTGCTCTGGATTCCATAGGGGTCCCGCCATCACAGGGTGAGAAGAGGGCTTTAAATAGGGCTGGAGCTGAGGGTCTCTGCACTCACTCCTCATCACCTGCTCATTCCGTGGATATTCATTCTGTGCCTGGCCCCGTGCCACGGTCTTTGTAAGGGTTAATATGTTAATTGCCCCTCATAACAGCTCCCCTGAGTCGGTACTCTTGGCGCCCACATGGTGCAGGTATGGAACTGGAGCCCAGAGAGAGGAAGGATGGTGCCCAAGGCTGCACAGCCAGTAAGTGGTACTGAGCCAACTTCGGTCAAATCCTGGTTCTGTCACCTTCAGCTATGGGGCCCTGGAAGGTTTTAGCGTCACAAGTCTTGCTATTCTCGTGAGAAAAATGGCTATGATGATCCCTACCTCACAACTGCCATGGGGTTGTTCCCAAAGGGTCTGGTCCAAAGATAACTCTAGTACACTTCAAATTTCCCTCCCTGGCCTGGCTCCCAGGGGTCCGGGCTGCAGCTGCTTTTATAACGAGGCAGGGCTTCCTCTGTGCCTGAAAATGAGCCCCCCTCTACCCTCAGACCGCCTAGTCCTGGCCTAGGTGCCTCTAGGAGGGCTGAGGGGAGGTGTTGAGGCCCAGACGCTGCTGGGGCTGCCTTTTGGGTGCCCACCCTTCAGGGCAGAATGTGGGGAGGGCAGAAGTTTCTCTCAGCCAAGAATGTAAAAACTCAACAGTCCTATTTCTCATCTCTGTGCCTGGCCACTGCTGCCGGAAACCAGAAAGGCAACAAATGGAAGGTAATAAAAATTTGGGGAGAAAAAAAAAAATTGAACTCCTGCCTGAGTGTTTGCTCCTGAAAGAGCCCGTTTGTCTTATGAGAAGCCAGGTGAACCGGTTTCAATGGAAATGCTGGTGGCAGTCAAAGCCCTGACTCAGCCAGGCAGGGATCCTCACTGGCCCCAACTGCTGGGGCCTCAGTGTCCTAATGTCTGCTGTGGTGGGGGAGGGGGGAGGGTAAGTTGGGTTCCCTGAAAAACCTCCCTGGGTCATGCTGGACTGGGAAGGAGAAGAGAAGGAGAGAGGAAGTAAACCTGGGGTTAATCCTCCTTTGGCCTCACAGTACTTAGCACTGTCACTTGATGTCACTTGATGATACCCCGGGGTATCATCCCGGGGCCTTGAAGAAATGCATCCCCTCGAAGCCTTAGAGCAGCCCTACCAGGTAAGTGAACGGACTGTCACAGCAGATACACCGGAATGCCTGGGCACTTTGGGGCGCCGAGGGGACTCGGTTGGTTGAGCTTCTGACTCTCGATCGCTGCTCAGGTGGTTTTCTTTGACTTATTTGTGTTTCCCTAAAGTTAGCTTGCATGGAGTATCTGTCACAGTGACTAAGAATCCTGAATAATCCAGAAGCAGAGAAGGAGTCACCAGGCCAGGAGGTGGGATGTCTGCTGTGTGCACGGAGGCCTTGGGGGCTGTGTCAGTTAGGATACATCGGAGGGAGCCTAAGGCCTTTGGGACTTCTCTTGCTGCAAATGGAGGACTGGGTGCAAGCTCCAGGGTCAGGGTCAGAGAAGGGGGACTAAGTGCCAGAGAAAGGCGGAAGGTTGCAGGGGAGGCATGGACACGGGATTAGTGGAAGCCTGAGCAGAAGCACCCAGTGTTTACTGCAAACAGAAGATGGTGGCCAGCCTCCCCGGACCTCAGATGGGACGGAATGGTTGGCAGGGAACTCTTCCCCCAGCCCCTCTGGGTTATTAAGCAGGAGTGGGGAGTCCTGAATGGGGTGAGGGGAGGCCTGTAGGTGGGAGGGAGTCATAATCTTCAGGCTTTCGGCCCTTCCTCCCTGTAACCTGAGCTTCCTTTGCCACTCTTGTTTTCCCCTTGCCCTCTACATCTAGCAGACCTTGTTCTGAGTGCTCTCCTACTCCCTCCCCATCCCTACTCAGAACTCTAGATCCCAGCTGGGGTGGGGCTGTGGGGGGATCAGGATTTTATGGAAGTATTCAGGTGCTTCTCATGACCCTTCAGATTTGGAAATCACTGACCTTACTCAAAACTCTGTATTTTACAGATGGGCGATGAGGATGGAGAAGGAGAAGGGCTTGCTGTCATCACACAGCAAGGCAGGGCCTGAACCTCCATCCCAGGCCTTCCAAGCAGAGAGCAGCAAAGCTGTGTTCAGGTCTCAGGGGTTGTGCTCTGAGCCCCAGTAGGGCCAGAGTGCTGGCTGGAAAGGATGAGAGCACAGGCCTGCCCATGCCTTCTAAGATCTGCAGACCTCAGGAGGTGGTGGAGGTCTAGAGCCAGCCCTCTGGGCTGTGAGATGGTATAGGCTGTGAGTTAAGGCAGAGCCGACTGGCTCGGAATGGGGGTTAAGGAGGACGGCCCCCAGCTGGAGGCACCGATGATTATCAATGCCTTTCCCTCCTCCTTTGGCCTTTTCAGGTTCTCGGAAAGCCTCATCTCCAAATAAGACAGAGTGACTCTTCATTCTCTCTCACAGCTCAAAGTATGGGCCCTGGGCCATTACCTGGAAGCTTGTAGAAGGCGGAGTCTCAGGCCCCACACACCCCTGCTGAGTCAGAATCTGTGTTTTCACCATGGAGAACATTCTGAACACACTGCCATTTGAGGCGCGTGGTTTTATCCACTGCCCAGCGTGAAGTACGCACAGAAACTCAAGTTGGCCTCATTTATGCGTTTGGATGCACCGTGAAATATTTGGTGTCAAATGTGTTTTTGCAAATCAGCTGTCGTTGGAAATCCACCGCAGGGATTATTGAGTTAAACAGCAGCAGCCACAGGAAAGCGTGGAGGGCTTGCTCTGTAAAGCCAAGTGTCACAATTTCCTTTAGGAAGTTTGCATGTTTTCTTATTAAATGTACTTAAACCGAAGCATGACGGCCCATCCAACTTGCTCATGTCTGTTTTAGAGTTTGCATTGGTGGCTGTTGGTCATACCAGAGCTGAGCGGAGGATTTTACACCCTTGACCTTCTGGAACCCTCACCATACCTTTGAGGGAGGTCTTGTGTCTATTCCCACTTAGGTGAGTCAGTGAAGGAACGTTCAGGCTAAGTCCCTCAGATTGCTGCATGTCATCTCACCTTTTACTTTTGTTTCATAATCCTTTCCTTGCCATCCCATACTCCATCATTCTGTGCTTTCTTAGATTCTGTGTGTCTACCTGGCATCCTTCGACATAGGGCGATAGTACTGGCCAACATGCTCGCCTCGCTCCCGCAAGGCAGCCTGCCCGCACCTGGCTGTCCACGTGTGGGCAGGCTGGTCCAAGGCTGAGCCCCAACGGCCTTATTCTACTCACACACTGGGCTAATGTTTCTTCTGCCCTAAATCATCCTAGGGACAGGTAACACAACTAGGGGACATCCCTATAGCCCAAAGCCCTCCAGATGATTCAAGCTGACTAATCCTAAACTCTACTCTGCCCTGCCTTGCCTGTCTCATGGAATCCTCCATAAAGGCCAGAGCCTAGGCCTTCCCCTTGACCAAAACCTCAAGCTTCCCGTATGGTCCCGTATAGAGTGGAGCCTCCTCTTGGGAAATGTAAATAATGAAAATTGTTCTTCTAAGACATTGACCTCTCTGTGCCATCACCTCCATAAATTGAAACCCACGGGCACTGATCCTACACCCACCCCCATTATTGCCAGGCCCTGACATGTTAGACTTTGGGCCTTGTGGCTTCTGGCTTCTGGCCGCTAATAAAGGTTACTTGTGCAGTGCCTATCAGGTATCTGCTGGGATAAAAGGCTACCATACCCCCCACTTGAAGGGTACCTGCAGAACTTTCTCGTCCTGGGCCTTGAACTTGGTGATGTATCAGAAAGGACATGTGGGTAGGTCTGAGGGATTCTGAGTGTTAGGGGATAATTCTCCAGGACTCTGGGATCGTGACCTGAGCTGAAAGCAGAGGCTTTAACCCACTGAGCCACCCAGGTGCCCCAATCCTACACAATTCTTGACACTGGAGTCTTCTGGTTCATGGAACTAAGTAGACAAGCTTTACTTCTTTTGGAAGAACTGACCGGGTACCTTTGCTAAGAAACCTAAAAAGGAGTTCAAGATAGCATAGAGTGTAAGAGCACTGGGTCTGTGATATTTACCCAAAAGAGCTGAAAACTTATGTCCATACAACAACCTACACATAAATGTTTCAAGCAGGTTTATTCGTAATTGCCAAAATCTGCAAGTGAATGGATTAATAAACCATGGTGCATCCAGTCCATAGCAATGGACTATGAGTCAGTGCTAAAAATGCATGAGCTACCAGCCCATGAAAAGACATGGAGAAACCTTAAACACTTATTACTAGGTGAAATAATCCAACCGGAAAAGACTACATATTGTGTGATGTGATTTACTTAACATTCTAGAAAAGGCAAGAGTGTGGAGACAGTAAAAAGATGAGTATTCTCCAGGACTGGAGGGAGGGAGACATGAAGAGGAGGAGCACAGAGGATTTTGGGGGACAGTGAAAATATTCCGTGTGATGCTGTGATGATGGATCTCTGTCGCCGCACATTTATCCAAATCCATAGAACGTACACCACCAAAAGCAAACTGTAGTGTGAAATGTGGACTTCGGCAATTTCATCAGTTGTAACAAATCGCATTCTGATGGGAGATGTGGATAATAGGAAAGGCTATGGGTGTCGGGGTGCAGGAGGTACATGGGAAATTTTGGTATCTCCCTCTTAATGTTGGTGTGAACCTAAAACTTCTTTAAGAAAATAAAGTCCTAAAACATGGGGTGCCTGGGTGGCTCAGTTGGTTGGACAACTGCCTTCCTCTCAGGTCATGATCCTGGAGTCCCGGGATCGAGTCCCACATCAGGCTCCCAGCTCCACAGGGAGTCTGCTTCTCCCTCTGACCTTCTCCTCGTTCATGCTCTCTCTCAAATAAATAATATCTTAAAAAAAAGAAAAGAAAAGAAAGTCCTAAAACAAAGCAAAACAAAACAAAACACAGGCACCGGGTCTGGAGTCAGAAAGCCTTGGTTTGCAGCTGGACTCCTGACTTAACGACAATTTGAGCCTCAGTGTCCTCATTAGTGAACTAGGACTACAAAGTTGTTTCAGGCTCACGGATCGTTGCGAAGATTAAATGAAATAATGAGATCACAAGATTAAATGAGTCAGAGCTTCACAAATGCTAGCTTTTTGTTATTACTATGATTGTGGTCCTTTTTTTTTTTTTTTTTTTTGCCCTCCAGCCCATCATTCACCTAGAGGCAGTTTGGGTGGCTGGGGGGGGAGCCCTTGCCAGGGAGGGGGCCTGCAGACCAGCTGGGAGGCGCCCTCGCTTCCAGCAGATAGTTTAGGGACGTATTACACAGCTCACCTCTGGGCCTGATGTTCTCTTTAGGCCTCTTCCCTGCCTACTTCACTTTCTTCATTCGTCTGCCCAGGCTGCTAGGACACAAAATACCATAGAGCAGCTGGCTTAAACTGCAGCAAGTTATCTCTCACAGTTCTGGGGCCGGAAGTCCCAGATCAGGGAGCCAGCACTGACAGACTCTGTGGACAGCCCTCTGTCTGGCTTGCAAATGACCGCCTTGTCTCTTAGTCCTCACTGGGCAGAGAGAAAGCCTCGGTGTCTCTTCTCATCAGGGCGTTCATCTCATCCATGGCCTCATCTAAACCTGATGATTCCCTCCCAAAGGCATCTCCACAGGCCATCCCTTCAGGGCTGGATCTTCAACACGCCAATTTTGCAGAGACCCAACTCAGCCTGTAGAATTCTCTCTGTTCATCCACACTGCTCTGAGCCCCAGGAGGCTCCCCTCCATAGACTGTACCACCAGGCCCCCTTTCCCTCCAGCTTCCGGTTGGGACCAGCCAACCGAGGGTGCCAGATAGAAACTGAAGGGCCGCAGAAGAGAGAGGTCAGGGTGTTTGTTTCCCCAGTTCCTTCCCTGTGCTTCTCCACTGAAGGTACAGCTGGGGCTCTGTGGGTGTCTCCCACAGCTGCACATCAGGCTTGGTTCTGGGGACCTGTAGGTCCCAGGACGGCCATAGCACCATGCGGTTGGCAGCCGGGGTGCTTTTTCCTCCTTTCTGGATTCCCCTTGGCCCTGTTCACCCTTTAGTAAGTAGTTTCTTCATTAAATTCTCAATTACCGCTTCTGAGGTGTGTCATCCATCTCTAGTGGGGACTCTATCTAATGGAGCTCCGGTCTCCCTCAGCATGGTCCTGAGAGGGTTCCAGGTGTGGCTGGCGTGCAATCATCCCAGGCCCCCTTCCTTTGTCTTTTCAAGGTTTTTGGTTTCAGGACCACTTTGTAGTCTTAGAAAATCACTGAGGACCCCAAATAGTTTCTGTTTAAGTGAATTATATCAATCCATAGAGAAATAACAATGAGAAAATTTTAAAATATTTACTTACCAATTATATGAAAAAACCACAATGCCATCAAGACAAGAGAAAATGTTTTATAAAAAAATACTATATTTGCCAAAACCAAACAATTATGAAAAAGACAATATTGTCTTGTGTTTTTATAAATATCCTTAATATCTTGCTTCCTAGAAAGCAGCTGAATGTTTCTATCTCCTTCTGCATTCAGTCTGATTCTTCTTGAATTACATTAGAGAATATGAGTGATGCTCTGCTGAGTTATTTCGAAACATTTCCTTGTATAACAGATTCTCTGAAATTGACAATAATATCACCAACGTCCTCAGGACTCTTTAAGCATTGGGAAATTGTCATGCTCACTACGGTACATACAAATCCCCCCCCCCAATTTTTTTTTTCATAAAAGCTCTCATTTTATCCATGCAGCCAATCCTGTCAGGCTTTCTTGAATGGACAGGTTCACTTCATCTCATTTTCAAGAAAATGTCCAGCGCTCAGAACTGAGTAACCGCAGCTGTCAGGTGTTCGTGCCGGTGAAGCTGGTGTGCCACGGATAACATGGCTAGTTCAGCTGGCAACTCAAACAGCGGTACATGACACGCTGCTCCGAGAGTCAACCGCCACAGGCTGACACACTTCAAATGCCACGCCCCTGCTTTCGGCGCACTTCCTATTTCGTTCCATGGACTATTAAGAGCATGGGGGCTCCAGGGTTGAGATGTAGTAAAGGCATCAAAAGCATTCTCATGGAAAACGAGCTTTTAGCCCGCTGAGTGAATGACAGTGCTGTGTGGGGCTACTACCTTGATTCCCTCTGAGCCTTAGCGGTTTTACCCCCCATTGCTTCTGTACTATCGGAAATGTCAACACTGTAAGGAAGGCAAATAATGTCTTAGTATTATCATTGAAAGGGTTTTGAGTGGTGCCTGGGTCGCTCAGTCAGTTAAGCCTCTGTCTTCAGCTCAGGTCATGATCCCAGGGTCCTGGAATTGAGCCCTGCATGGGACTCCCTGCTCAGTGGGGAGCCAGCTTCTCCTTCTTGCTCTGACTGCTGCTCCGCTGTGCTCTCTCTCTCTCTCTCTCTCGCAAAATAAATAAATAAAATCTTTATAAATATCAATCAATCAATCAATCAATGAGTTTTGACCCTGCAGATCCCTCATATGGACTCCCAGGGGTTCTTGGATTGCTCTTTGAAAACCACTGCCCTGCGGCCTAGAATGAAGTAATGGAATTGTTGGTCACATCTTTATTTTGTTCAAAGGCCTTTTCTAGAACTCACTTGAGCCTCCGGAATTGAAGGTCTAGGTAGCCTGGAAGTCTTTGTCCATAGAATTTAGCAAAGCTTGCATATGAAATGCTAATAAATCATTAGAAAGATTAATAAGGGGTGCCTGGGTGGTTCAGTGGGTTAGACCACTGCCTTTGTCTCGGGTCATGATCCCAGGGTCCTGGGATGGAACCCCATATGGGGATCTCTGCTTAGCGGGGAGCCTGCTTCCCCTCTTCTCTCTGCCTGCTTGTGATTGGTCTCTCTGTGTCAAATAAATAAATAAAATCTTTTAAAAATTAAAAAAGAAAGATTATTAATCAGACAGATCATAAATAATTACAAATGTTGTAAGTTATTTGAAAGACTATACATTGTTTGAAAGGTTATTAAAAAGGTTTAAACCATGGTTCACCCAAGCAATGGAATCTAGACACAGGTCTTATACCTCTCACAAGAATTAACTCTGAATTCTGGGTTATAGAACTACATGTAAAATGCAAACTGCAAAACTCCTAGAGGATAATATAGGAGCAAGTCTAGATGACCTTGGGCTTGGTGATGACTTTCAATCCAACAGCAAAGTCCCAATCCATTTAACAGGTTTTGGTACAGATTAACTATTTTCATGATAAAATTTCTAATACTCAGATGAACAAAGATTAAAAAGAGTTTATTTCCTATTGTGATGGAATTGTAGGTAAGCCTTTTTATCATTGTTGACATATGAATTATATTAACTTTGCAAACAAATGTATTAATCAGAACAGTCTCTTTTCTCCTCCCTTCCTTCCTTCCTTCCTTCCTTCTTCTTTTTTTTTTTTTTTTTTTATAGGAGCAAAAGCAAGTCTTTTCTGGGGGGGCTGATAGCCTGCCTGGAGGCAAGGGAAGAACCATATAACCCTTCTAAGCCTGGGGCTATATCAGGAAGAGCTTGGTTCTAGTAGATTCTCAACTAAGAAAACGAGGGTTCCTGCCTAGGAGGAAGAACTAGGCCTGGACGTATGCATCCAGGCAACACGGTGGCCACAGGAGGGTCCTCCCCACCCTAGAGGACCCCATGTCACAGAGGATGTGTCTGGTCTCAGGGCCCTGAATTCTGGCCCAGGGAGAGCAGGAGCAGTTGTCCAACACAGATAGTTGGAGGCTGGAAAGCATAATATGACTCAGATACTGTGAGACATCACATGAGGTGTCCAAGGCTCAAGGAGCTTGAGTGACTTGCCCTAAGTCACACGGCAAGACAGGTGGCAGAGCTAGGCCCAGCACTAGAACAGGGCCTTGTGGGTAACTCGTAGGAGGTAAGTGGCCCAGGGGTGGGGGTCTCTAGGAAGCAGCTGTTACTCAGAGGCTCAAAATGTCGGCCTCATGTTTTCGTATCTTCCAGATCTTGCCAGATCTTTTTCAAACCGAAGCAGGAAATGTGTGTTGTCATGTGAAATCTCTCAGTTTTCGGTTGATGACAATTCCTTCAATAAATTTAAAAGCCCATGTGGGTCAAATACAGTCAGGGGCCACCCTCATATCCGCATGTGCCTTCTTCCGAAAACTAGGAGAGAGAAATGAAAGCTCTCGAAGATTAAGAAGATCCCAACAGGTGAAGAGCCATCAGACCTAAACAAACATTGGCTTTTTAGCTGCTTTCAGACTAGTATTCAGAGACTGGTTGAGACAAAATGAGAAATCCTGGATATACCCAGGGGACAATAGTTCAATATTTAGGCTACACTAGGCTTTGATCTAGCTGGGAACAGGGAGTACTTGGGGAAAAAGTCGAGTGCAAGGTAGCAGGCCTGAGCGTGTGTAGGGCTGCACTGACGCTAGAGAGGAGAGAATCATCTTCTGTGGGTTCCCTCTCAAACTAAAGCAAGGGTCGGGGGGATGAAATAGCAATCGATGTAAGACGCTTTCTGGCAGATGCTGAGTAACGAGCTCCTTGTAGAGACAAATGTGTCAGAGCGTCTTAGAAAGTAAAGAGAAGCAGATTTAATGTCCTCTTTCCTAGTTTAGCCAAGGAACTTCAGCACATCTGCAATGCCAATGACCAGAGCTTTTGGGGGACCTGGCTCAGATCTCAGCCCCGCCGCAATTGCTGGCTGCCCTGATCTATGGCGGGATGGGAACCTCTCAGAGTTTAGGGCTCTCCTGCCTGAAATGTGGGCTGTCGTACTTGGGGAAAGGGACCTTAGGAGGAGGGTGAGAAGGAAATATCACAGTTCTTACTTGCTGAATGTTTGCCACATGTCAGGCAAAGCTCATCTCAGGCTCTTACAACCACATTCCTGCCGTCATCATTGTGGTCAGGATGTGCAGAAGCGCCTAGAATGTAAAATGCCATTTGTGTCATTGTTTTCATTATAGGTCGTGTGCGTGCCTCACAGGCCGGGGTGGGAGGCAGCTTCTCTGAGTCGTATTCTTGAAGCCCTGGGAAGCCTCCCCTAATCACACAAGAAGGTTTCTCTTCTACATCTAGTGGCTCTCAGGTAATGTTAGCCCCTGGGCAAGTAGTACCTGCTATATCGCTTGCAAAAGTCATTTAAGCTTGTCACAATGAACTTGGGAACTACAGGTCACTAGAAGAAGTAAGCTGTGGAAAGGTAGCAGACAATGCTCAGTGGTACAGGGGTTCTGGAGAGCAAAATGTAAATCCCAGCCTGGAAAGTGGAGGGTTGGAAGGTTGCCGCTTTCTGCGCCAGACCCCAGGACACTGTGACATGGGGCTGGTTTGGCTCTCGATAGCACTTGCTCATCTCCATATGCCCTGGGTCTACCACGCGCCTGGCAGGACAGAGATGCACGGGTAAGTTTCTGCCAAATTCCTCTGCCCAGGATGTGTGCAGAAAATCTGGGAGCAGGGGAGCTTCTGGTAGCCCTAAGAGCCTGAGAGGCACACTGGCAATTCGTGGGCAAGAGCTAGGAAATTCGAGGAACAGTCTTGCACCCCTAAAGGCTGGGAACATGGAATTCTGTTTGCATAAAGGCACAGAGCAAGTCTGCAAGAGCACACAGCTTGAAAGCTCATGGTAATAACCCTCTGGACTGCAGAATGGTGGGAGCTTTAAGATAATTTCTTCCTTTCCTTCTTTCTTTCTCCCTTCCCTTCCCTTCCTTTTCCTTCCCTTCTCTCTCTCTCTCTCTCTCTCTCTCTCTGTCTCTGTACATCTATATCTTTTTCCTGCAAAAGAACCAAGACAATGTATGTGATTGAGTCCATAAAAATGTATTTAGTGTATTTTCTCTCAGATTCTTCCCCCTAAATAGAGGAATTATCTGTAAATTCAGTTGAAAGATTCACGGAGTATAGGATGAAATAATTGAAGGGAGTGATGTGCCATTAACAGAGTAACGGGTCGACGGATGGAAACCCTGCTTCGGGCAGCCGTCTTAGACTCCACCCCACGGGCACCAGGAGTGAGCCTCTTCTCTTTCCTGCAGGTCCCACCACAAGCAGGTGGCTCCGTGAAATGGAGAAGGTGGCTTATCAGCCAGGGCGAGGGCAGATGCTATCGCTCAGGTCCAGACCCACACAAAGGCCTCAGCCACACTTGTGTTTCTAGCCTGTTCTCCCAAGATTCCCTGACAGCCATCTGATAAGATGCTTTTAGCTGTCTAGTTTGCATGGTCCTGACAATTTGCATTCAAAACGTATGCAAATATTGAGGGCGGGTTGCTGGGGACAGAGATTGTGCTGAAATGCTTCTAAACTTTTAACCAAATGACTCTTTTAACCTCAAGAAGAGGAGCTTCTGATTTCAGCCTTTATTTGCATCAAAAGGACAGTTAGACCCCTGCCCACTCCTTTCCCCATCTGGTGGCTTATCTCATCTCTGGAAAGGTACAATTAGCACAGCAACCAGACCCGGTGACTTTCCCAAAGTCTCTGGGTTTCCTGAGCTCCTTGGCTCCAGGTGTGGTGGCCCTGAGGCCTCTAGACTCTCTGGCCAGGCCATGTGTGAGATGAAGCCGGGAAGGGCTTTGGGGCACCATCCCAAGCCACTAGGCAGGGGTTGGAGCCAGCACTTACCAGAAGCCGACTTTTGGGTCCTCTGGGCACCTGCCCGGTGTGTTTATACAGCGGTAGGGTCAGCAGTTGAGGAATTAGTGCACAAAGAGACCAGCGCTGCCCAAACGCTGCTGATTAATTAATGCTCTGAAAACAGTGCATCTGGGCTGGTAACCTGATACACTACGGAGGGAAGGGGCTAATCTCCCAGGAGGTGGGATAATTTTTGCAGAGGCATTTCCTGCTTCCTCATCCGGACTGGTGGGCTCAGGCAATCATCTTCCGAATCCCAGACCTCACAGGTGTTTGGACTGGGGCCTCAGGCAACACCAGCTTCACGTGCTTGCAACGTGTGCAGTCCCACGGGGACTTCCAGGGACCCCAACCTTAGTGTAATGCTCTGCTGTCACTGTCTTGATGTTCCTAATAATTTTTGAACAAGCTTCTTCCGTGATCTGCTTGCATTGTGCCCCACAAACTATGTATCTGGTCCTGGGCTTGGGTGACAGCATGGGGTTCTGGGGACTCCCCAGGGAGCTCCAGCTTCTCAGATCAGCTGTCAAAATCCTTAATGATCATCTCCACATTTTCCGCTCTTGGGAACTGTTGCCTTCAGACAAAGGTTCTGTCGCACACCTCCCCACATTTGCACTCCATATTCCTTGTTCCTCATAAACCTTTCCTTTTCCTCATCTTCTTGAGTACTCCTATTCATCCTTCAAAACCCTGGAGAAGAATCTCCCTTTTCTTTTTTTCCCTTGAAGATGTCTTTAAAATCCTGTAGGCAGAGTCCGTCCCATAGTCAGTGCTTTCATAGCCCCGGAGCCACTGCACTGGTATTCTCGGTGAACGGCAGCATGGTGATGCTTCTGTCTCCTAGGAGAGGTTAAAAATATTTAACAATTGGTATGGCAGAAGCACCGACCCATGAGAGTTGATGGAAGGAAGCCAGACACAACCAAGGAGCAAGGCCCCTGGAGGACCGGCTGTGGGACCTGGCATTAACCCTTCACTCTTTGGATCATGGGAGTCAGAGGCCCTTAGGAGCCCAGAGAAGAGTGTGTTAACCAATTGTTAAGGAGTGTTTCAACTTTCGAAGTGTGTACTGCCTGTGCATCCTGGCTGAGAGCTCCTCACTCAGACATGACCTGCCGTTCAGCACGAGCCTTGTGTGATTACATCTCTCCGTTCCAGGTGTCTGGAACAGGGCTTGGCCCAGAGTCAGTACTTAGAAGAAGAGGAAGGAAGGGGTGGGAAATGGTCTACGGTAGCTTGAGTTTCTGGACATCCCTCTCAGGGGAGACAGAATAAGGAGCCTGCTCCGAAATCAGGAGATTTCCATTTTTCTAGCTTTCCCCAAAGGACCCTCTACAGGGAACGAGCCCAGCATATTATGTCCTGCAGTGTGTTGTGCAGTGGCTGGGGAGGGGGAGAAACACGAGAAAGAGGAGGCACACGCAGACATGCCCAATCTAGAGGTGTGTGATCCCCATACATACCCCATGTTCTCTAATACACCCCCACACCCCGCAAAACCGGGACCCACCTGCAGAAGCGAGAGAGTGGCTAAGGCAGCCATCCATGCTGGGTTGGAAGGGTGACCTGAGGGTGGAGGAGGTGGGTGTTCCCGATGGGGGGGGGGGGGGGGAGCAGCCTGGTGCTGGGAGGGTCTGGAGCGGCAGAGGCAGAAGCCGGAGGGCATCGCGGAGGGGCGGGCTGAACGGGGAGTGCAGTGCGGTACCGCCTGGCTGGGGCAGAGCACGGTCGTAGGGAGTCAGGGGCAGGAGGGCATAGAAGTGAGGTTGTGTTCAGAGGAGAGTGGGGAGCAGGAAGGAGGCCAGCGTATACAGAGAAACTTCCACACAGCAGGTGCTCACTAGGTGTCCTGCAGACATCCTGACTTCTCAGTCTCACCCCTACCCTCTATGATGACCTTGTTTCCCAGACGATGCTCGGATCCAGGAAATGGCTTGCCTGGGGCTGTGCAGCAGTGGACTGAGCCCACACGTGGACCCAGGACTGCTGGCCTCCAAAATCCCATTATGTCCACCTTGGTTGTGTATAATGACCTTGATTCCCTCCCATTCCCAAAGGACACACCGGGGGTGTCTGCCCCTTATCCCCTTATTACATCTCCACCAATTCTAACGGGCAAAAAGTGGGCCAGAGCGGCAGTGTAAGGGATTTGGGCCAGTGCCAGGCTTCTCAGCCTTGCCACTATTGTCATGTGGGACGGGATCATTCTTTGTTGTTTGGGGCTATCCTGGGCCTTGTAGGATGTTTAAGGCATCTTTGGCTACTAGCATCCATTCTTTCTTCTCCACCCCAGCTGCGACAACCAAAAATGTTTCCAGATGTCCCCTGAGGGGCATAAGTTGAGAAGCCCCTAGCTGAGAACTGCTGGGTTAGACAGACAGCTAGCTTGCGAGGATCTGGGTTGGTGGGAGGGTGGATTTTACAAGTCTCCTAGCCCCTCTGCCATGATTTTCAGCACTCCAGCACACACCTGTCCCTCTTGTTTAGGTGCTGATGAGTCAGGCTAAGTGGCAGGTGGTGGGGAGGAGGACACCATGACCTCCAGAGGGCCAGTGGGCAGGCCTGCTGATCTGGGCGGGTGCCCGCCCCGCCCTCCCCCATGGGCGACTGGGCTGCCATAGAGAGACCTTGTCCAGCAGCAGCCTACCCCCTTCACCCCCAGGACAGCAGACCCAAAGGCCAATTATGAAAATGAAAAACCCAGGTCTTGGCCTCAAATGAGTATTTTCCTTTGGTGCTTTGATTCTCCTGTAATAAGCGCCTGGTCACCAAGGAATCCCAGGAATGTGGACTTGATAATAAAAACAGGCACTTGGCCCAAAGAGGCCCACTCCCTGGACTGGCACAGAGGCCTGGCTGGGCGGCCTCCAGTTCTGGAGCTGCCCCTCCCCCGCTGGGTAGAGGCACTTGCTGAAATTGGCGCCCCCTCTCAGTCCTGGGATGTTTCTACCTCCCTTCTTCCAGCTGCCAGGCCGTAGCTCCTGCTTCCATAAGAGAGAGTGAATCCTTATACATGTGTGGCTTCCTATGGGGAGAAACAAAACACAACACTCCTCTACCTCCAGCTGAACATTTTTCGATCCTTTACTTTCTTATACACTATTGCAACAATGTTACTCTTATTACTTCTATTTTACGGGGCCAGAAGTTGAGGCAGAGAGAGGTTAAGTCACTTGCTCAAGGGCTCAGGGCTCTCAAGCAGTGTTGCTGTGATGTGAGCTCAGAAAGCTGCTTCCAGAGCTGGTGCCTCTCAGGAACGGGGCTTCCTCTGCCGGGTGACCAGGTGGTCTGGGGCGCCTGGGGATGATCCCTGGGTCCAGGAGCCCTTGGCTTTGAGGGTACCCTCCTTGGGTGCTGGGATGGTGACAAACAACACAGGAGATGGTGAGAACTCTGGTGGCTCCACATCTTCCTGGCTCTGGGAATCTAACTCCACTCCATAAACAGTAAAGGAAGGGTTAATGGGGAGGAAGGGCTCCTTGGCCGGGCTGGCCAGGGAAGCCCACCTACGGGGCTTCTCCTGAGATCCTAATTTTTTTGATGTTTTACTCCAAAAGGGCATGCCCCCCAATTCAGGATGCCCATCCATGGTATTTCCCCAGGAATAAGTATAGGGAGGCAGCGTAGGGTACAGGCTTGGTCCTGAGGGGCTAGGGTGGCAAGGTCATGTCTGCTACCTGATATGATGGGCTCTCGGACAAGTTATTGAATGCACAGGCTTTCTCATCTATCTGTTGGAGCAAATGAAACCAACTTCATAGAGTTGTGACATTTATTGAGGAAGTGAATGTGAGGCCTGGCACACCGGGCACGCTGGGGGTCTCTAGAGTTGCTTAAAGTTAACTAAGTTAACTAAGTTAGTTAGTTAGAAACTCCCTGTCTCTGATACCCATCTTCTTCATTTGTAAAATGGGTTAATTATAGTGTTCCTAGGGTCATTAAGAGAATTAACTGAGATTTTATTTTATTTTTTTAAAAGATTTTTATTTATTTATTTGACAGACAGAGATCACAAGCAGGCAGAGAGGCAGGCAGAGAGAGAGGGGGAAGCAGGCTCCCTGCTGAGCAGAGAGCCCGATGCGGGGCTCGAGCCCAAGACCCTGGGATCATGATCTGAGCCGAAGGCAGAGGCTTTAACCCACTGAGCCACCCAGGCGCCCTTAACTGAGATTTTAAAGCGCCAAACACATTGCTTGGAATCTGGTGAGAGTTCAATATCCTTCAAGATATATTAATGTTCTTATGACCCATGACTCTCACCTTTAAATGTCTGCATTGAGAAGCAGAGAGATTGTCCTTTCAAAACCCTGCTCGGGCTGTATTCAAGCCCACTCTGGACAGATTCACTGTCATGTCACCTCCATGGCCACACCTGGTTTGAAAGGGGAGGAGAGAGGAAGCTCACAGAGGGCTCAGCTGTAGGAACTGTCATCATCCCTGTTTTACAGGTCTGTACACCCAGGCTTACAAAGGTGGAAGGGCAGATGCAGGGTCCCCTAGTTAAGTAAAAGAAAGTGCTAGAATTTGAAGTCAGTCTTCTTCCCCAGGCTGACCCCTCACTACTACACCGCACAGCACTCCTCTATGCGTGCCCGCGGGCAAGCATCCTTCCAGGCAGGAGACTCTAAAGGGAAAGTTTTTTTCCTGGGAAGTGTGTTTCACTCTGCAGGGACTTGTAGCCAACCCTGTGTGCTCCAGCATGATGCCACCCAGACACCGACCTTGGGGTGACCTTGGTGGCCCCATCCACCTCTGGGAAGCTCTGCAGTCCCAAGGCTGTGGTGGGAAGCTGGGCTTCAGTGGGATTGGGATTTCCTTCTGGTAGTCAGCAGCCTCCACACTCCTGGGCCCCACAGCGGGGCCGTGCAGGGCTCACGCTGGTCCCAGCCTGGGCTCTGGGTGACGTCACAGTGTTTTACTTTTTCACAATAGATACCAGTGGGTGCCCATCTGGTGCTGGGACTGGGGCTGGGGTTCCGGGTTGGCTGACATATCCAGAAAGAACCACAATTGCTCAAGGCCTTCCACCTATAACAGCCAGGGAAGCCAAGCCAAGAGCTCTGCCAGACCTGGCTCCAAACCGGCCTACAGGGAAGAACTACTGAAAACAGAGTTCCCTCTGCCTTCTCCTGAGCTCTGGACACTAGGGCTGAGGACCAGATCCTCTTAGCAGCTGTGTCCTAGAAAGTTCTAGAAAAAGAACTTCTGTGGTGGGTAGAGGAACTGCAGGGCTGGAGAGAGATGTAAGCTGCTGAGAGTCTTTTGCTGGGCTCTTATCCTCACAGTATCTCCTCACTGCTCAGGCTAGGTAAAGAATAGGGGCCGGTATGGGGAAACAAAAGGGAAGTCCCAGGGAATTGGGGAAACTGAGGCTGAGGTCCCTCTCTTAGAAGTCCATCTCTTAGAAGTCACCTTGGAGGGTTTCGATTTTATCCCAGGAATATGGGGAATTGAAGGTAGGTTTAAGCAGGAGGGATGAGTGAGACATGATTCAACTAGTGTTCTAGAAAGATCTCTGACTCAATGTGGAGGTAAATATCAATCTGTGTCAATCAAGGTTCTTCAGAGGAATAGAACCAATTGGAGATACATGCATATATGCCCATGCATGTATATAGATGTATAGACCTTGAGATTTATATGCATATGAAGAGAGAGAGAAAGAAAGATTTCTTTCAAGGACTTGGTTCACATGATCGTGGGGGTGGGCAAGTCTGAACTCTGCAGGACAGGCCAGCAGGGCTGAAAGCTCGGGGAGGAGTTGATTCTGCAGTTTTGGGGCAGGGAGGCATCTCCAATATACCGTGATGTGCGCAGAGGCCTCTGGGGACAGCTAGGGTAGGTCATGCCCCTGAGCTGTGGGACAGTTTCTGTCCAAAGCTGACCTCAGTCTGGGCTTGTCTTCTCCTCCTGCATCAGAATGTGGCCTGGCACTGCTCCCCAGAACCTATCAATGTATCTGTCTGGTCTGAACTGTAGATTCCTCAACAGAGGCTATGCCTTGTGTTAGTCCAGGGCATTACCACAATGCCAGGTGCACTGGAGTGCTGAATAAACATGAAAAACAGATGAACTTCCATCCGGAACCCATGCCTTGCTGTGTGTGTTCCTTACCATCCTCCACCCTCCTCCTCTTCTGGACCTACTGGACACTCCAGAGCCCACCTGGAGGATAGAAGCACTTACAGGTCGTGGGGTGTGGCATGAAGCAGGCCTGGGGCTAAATCGTGGTTTTGACATTCACATGCGGCCTGGATATGAATAAAGTCTGATGAATCGGTCAGTTGATTCTTTCATTCATTCTTTTCTTTCTTCACTTGCCTATCCATTAAACTTTCATTGGATACCTGGGTAAGCCAGGTTTGGGTACTGGATTCACACAGCAAAGACTAGCTATGATCCCTGACCTTAACAAGGTCACCATCCGGGCAGGGGTGCCCTTCTCTCTCTCTCTCTCTCTCTCTCTCTCTCTCACACACACACACACACACACACACACACACACACACACACACAGATAATAAAACAGTGCATCTTGAAGGCAGTGATAGGAGCAGTAACCCTACTGGAGCATGGGGAGGGACTCCTGAGCCATTGGGAAGGAGGGCGTTTGGCTTCTGCTGGAGGGGACACCTGAGCTGAGCCTCACCCACATGTCAGAGTCTCAGGGTGGAGAGCAGAGTGAGGTTTGGCAGGGAGAAAGCAACCCAGGAAAACAGTCTGTCTGGCCAGGGCACCCTGGAGCCCAGAGCGCTGCAAGGGAGCGATTTCCCAATAGAGCGATTCCTTGGCACTCCTGCTGGGAAGTGGGTTATTTTTCTTCCCCAGGCTTTTCAGCATCCAGGCCACCTGCTCATCTGGTTCTTGCCATAAAGAATTCACCTTGTGCCAGGCTACGGTGAGGTCCACCCCCTCCCCTTGGCTTGGCACAGAGCTCCTTCGCGGAGGCTGAACCCATGGGCAGAGCCCAGTGGGGTTGGCTGAGGGAGTCAGAGAGGAGAGCGGGACAACCTCGGCGAGCCAGCTGTCTGCGGTGGCCGGGCGCCCTCATCCCCATAAGTCCATCCCCACCAAATGCAGCCTTAGGTATTCTCCCTTGCTGTTCCATCTCTAAAATGGAGTTAGACAATCACATTTTAGTCAAGTGAAGATGCCGTTTTATCCCCGAGTCTGGCACAAAACTGACCCAGAGTAGTGGCCGAAACCTCTTTGTCGAATAAATGAAAGGACTAGGAAGACAGACATTAAACATGTGATGGCAAGTGGGAGGAATGTTCCCTCTGCACAGCAAACCAGGAGGGGCTGCTTGCCTTGAGGGTCTCCTGATGTATAGTGCTGATCAGTGATCTGGCTAGTTTTTCCTGTAGGGTAGAGGCTGCGTCTTAGGGGACCCAGCAAAGGGCCTGGTAGGGCCGAGGAACTTTAACTGAGTAAGCACCGTGCAGCAGCTGCTGTTTCGGCCCCTCTCCAATGGGCTCTCTCTTGTACCTTTCCTGGTGGCCGCTGGCACACTTGAGGCCCTGGGGCTCTTCCATAACTGGCGCTCCACAGACGTTTGTAATGAGATCAAATCACGAAATTTGATGTAGACCGGAGATTGTAAAAGGATCTCATTTCATGGGCCAGCATCTCCTTGTATGGGTCAATTAATTTGAATGCTACACTGAGGAGGGTTCTGTGGCTGTGCTGGGCCAAATTGGGGGGGGGGTGGTGGCAAAATGCTGAGCCCACATCCTAACCCTTGGAACTCATGAATGGGAAGTTACTGGAAAATAAATGTTGGAAACATTGGAAAATAAAATTTATAGAGGTAATTAAGTTAAGGGGCTGGAGATGAGCATATCCTGGGTTACTGGAATGGGTCTTAAGATCACGGACAAGGATTTTTCTAGGAAGCAGAGGTGAAGACGCAGAGAGAGGAGGAAAAGGCCAGGTGGAAACAGAGACAGAGATTGTGGGGACACAGCCACAGGCAAGGAATGCCTGGATGTGCTAGAAACTAGAAGAGATGAGGAATGATTCTCCCCTGAAGCCTTTGGAGGGAGTGTGGCCCTGTTCACAGCCTTGTTTCGGACTTCTGAACTCTGGGACTGCAAGGGAATAAATTTCTGCTGTTTTAAGCCAGGCAGCTTGTGGTGATTTGTTAAGGCAGTGCTGGGAAGCCAATATGGTAGTCTTCTGAGAGCTCAGCGGGAAGGGGCGCCATGACAGATGAATGATGTCTGCCCCGGCAGGCGAGGGCAGAGTGGCTGGGCGCGTGCTGAGTACCAGCCAACTTTGACTTAGATTAAACAAGTCTCCTGGTTGGGGGCTTCTGTGTAAGCACATACCAGGTCATCCTGTCACCATGTTTCAGTAGTGAGTGGCACAGAAATCCATCAGGACTTACCTCCTATGGCTGAGGGGAGGTGGGTGAGTTGGGAGGTGGGAACCAATGGTGTATTAGTAGCTTCATTGTTGGCTGAATGAAACAATCCTGAAGGCAGAAAACATGTGGGGGAGCTTAGGGAAAGTGAAGGCAGTAGCTGGTCATTTTTCTCAGTCCTCTCCTTTCGCCTCGAGGTAAGACCCAGAGAGTCATCCAGAAAGGTTAAGGCTTGAAGTTGGTGGACAAGTCATCTTGGAGGGAGGTTCTGCTTTTGCTGGTGTTACCCATCCCAGAGTCTAACCGTCCTTCCTGGCAGACTCCCCCTATCACATCTGACCACTTCACACGAGCGTTTAAACCTTGGTTTTTCTGTCCTATCCACAGTAAAATAACAGCCAAACTCGCCCCTCTATGTAATAAGAGGGCAGCCCAGTGTGGGTTCACGCATTTGCAGACATGGTCTCAAGTCCTGTTTTGTATCCTTTCTTGCCAGTGTAATCTTGGAGAGCTTCCTGTCCCTGGCCTGCAAGTTTCCTCATCTGTAAAATAGAAAGAAAGTAACAAAGCCTACTTCAAGGTGTTGCCTTGAGAATTCAGCTAGATCACAGATCCATGTGCCCGATACATACCCTTAATCCCTGTGCAAAAATGTTTAAAGACAAAACATGGACACAACAGACACACAAAATCTGTTGCCCTACAGAATTCTAGATCCCTTTGCTGAGTTCTAGACCCTTTTGCCTGTCTCTATGTGGTTCTCCCTCTGAACCTGTAGTACCACCGTTCGCTGAGTGCTGACTATGTACCAGCCAGACATTATATCAAATTCTTCTCATGTTCCTGAATTCAGCCCATCACAACCGCCCAATAAAGTAGGTGCTGTTGCTAAGCCCATTTAACAGATGAGGAAACTGAAGCTTTAAAAGAACAGCTTGCCCAAGATGACCTAGTAAGTGGAAAGTCTGTCCCTAAGCCATCCTATGTCTCAGCCTCCTCACTGAGGACTCTCCCCCGAGAGTCTTCACTGGCTCTGGTATGGGAGCAGAGCCCAGGGCCCTGTCATCCCCTCACACATGGACCCTTTGCGGAAGAGGGGTGAGCTCCTTTGCCTTCACACCCTGAGTACCCCAAACTGAGTCTGGTGCCAGATCCCAGTCATGAAGGAGGGCAAAGGGAGAGGATAAATTTGTCTTAACAAAGTGGGAGCTTTTTGCTCAGACAAATGAGATTTAAGTTCTTGTCCACTTTCTACCCTTATTTCCTAGGTGACCCTGTGCATGGCCGCTATTTCTTTTACGAAATGGGGATAAGAATACACTTTCTTCCTGGACACAAAGGCAGAGACAAGGGATCATTTGCGAATCCTTCCGTTTGAACATAGCTAGAGGATGCCTAGCTTCTTCATGCTACGTCCCCAATAGTGCTCGGCATATACTAGGTGCCAGGTGGTTATTTGCTGCCTCAGTAAGTGACTCAGTGCTTTTCTCAGCTGTTTTGTGATTATTAAAAGCTGCAAAATCAGGGGTGCCTGGGTGGCTCAGTGGGTTAAGCCTCTGTCTTCGGCTTAGATAGTGATCTCAGGGTCCTGGGATCGAGCCCCGCATCAGGCTCTCTGCTTGGCGGGGAGTCTGCTTCCCCCTCTCTCTCTACCTGCCTCTTTGCCACCTTGTGATCTCTTTCTCTGTTGAATAAATAAATAAAATCTTTAAAAAAAATAATAAAAGCTGCAAAATCAGCTTTGAATCAGCAGGACCTGATTCAAACCAGTGGGTGGGCTGAGTGGGGCTCTTCCCTCTTCTCTAGGAACCAGCTGAAAACAGGGGCTTAGGTTAGGGGTTGTTCAGCTGGGGTGATGCTTATGCACACACCTGCCGGTGCCTAGAAAGGGTTAAACCTTGGGCAGCATGGCCTGGGCGTCCTGCAAACCTGCCTTGCTCCATTACTTTGCCTCCAGCTGAGATTAAGCCATTAGTTTACTCATAAACAGGTGGCACACTCCACCTGAGCAGTGGAGATAAGGGTGGTTTTCTAAGCACTAAAGGCTGCCCTCCGCACCTCAGCCCAGCTGCCACCTTTGTCTCAGGAGTCTGACAACTTGTCCTTTTTAGGCAGCTCTGAGTGCTCTGGTAACCCTGTGTGTTTGTTTTAAGGCTTCAGGGGTCACACAGAAATGAACCCCACGATTAGGCATGCAGAGTTGAAGGTATCTTGGGCCATGAGAGCATTGGTTGAGTACTGTTAAGCCCACCAAGTCAGGAGCAGTCTGGAAAACCCTCATTCCAGAACTAAGGCTGGTGTCTCACCAAGGACCTGGAAGCCTCAAAAGGCCTTGCTTTTAGTTCCATATAATCTCAATTCTTAGGTCTTCCTCTCCAGGACTTCTCCCCGGCCCGTCTGATAGTAGGGCTGCCTGTGGAACATTAGAGAGGTCCTTTGACAACTCTGATTATCAACAGCCTCGTCTGGCCTGCCGGGCCACGGTCTGTGAGCCAAATCTGGCTCACCGCTTCTTCTTGTCTGGCCACAGGTTAAGCATGGTTTTTACATTCTTAAGTGATTTTGAAAAATCAGAAGAAGGGTATTTTGTGACATGTGAAAATTGCATGCAAGTCAAATTTCAGTGTCCATAAATAAAGTTTTTTTGGAACAAGACACCTTAGGATACCTGGGTGGCTCAGTCATTAAGCACCTGCCTTCGGCTCAGGTCTTGATCCCAGGTCCTGGGATCAAGCCCCACATCGGGCTCCCTGCTCGGTGGGAAGCCTGCTTCTCCCTCTCTCTCTGCCTCTGCTTGTGTTCCCCTATGTCTCTCTCTGCAAATAAATAAATAAAATCTTAAAAAAAAAAAAAAAAAGAACAAGACACCTTCATTTACCTACACTTCACTGTGGCTTTTGTGCTATGCAGGGCTGAGTAGTTACTGAGTGGCACCTTTGCTGGGCGTGCTGCAAATCTAACAGATGCTACACGATACTGTCAAATGTGAAATGCAGAAATTCTATTTGCAGGTCAGAATTAATAGATGGACATTTGCAATTGATTTTTTTTTTAAGATTTTATTTATTTATTTGACAGAGAGAAATCACAAGTAGATGGAGAGGCAGGCAGAGAGAGAGAGAGAGAGAGAGAGAGGGAAGCAGGCTTTCTGCCGAGCAGAGAGCCCGATGCGGGACTCGATCCTAGGACCCTAAGATCATGACCTGAGCTGAAGGCAGCGGCTTAACCCATGAGCCACCCAGGCTCCCCTTGCAATTGATTTTGATGATAAGGAATACTCACTTTGAATCGTTATTAAATGAAATGTTATCCACATGAAAGAATCCCATCATCTCGTTAGTGGAACTGTATTTCGAAAATTTGGCCTCAATTATCGTTATTATATTTTTCATTAATAAAAATGGGGGAGTCTTTTTTTTTTCCTCTCTTTTACCTTAAAAGAGTCCTAAATTTTGCCTCTTGGTCTGCAAAGCCTAAAATGTTTGTTATCTGTTTTTTTTTTTTTTTTTTTTTTTTACAGTAAGAGTTTGCTGACAGTTCAGAACCCAGACAGTTCCAGAAATTTCATTATTTTGGTCGCTCAACTCTACATCCTGTGTTGTTTTACATCCATACAGAGCCTAGCCATCCTTTATAGACCATAGTCAAGTTTGGGTTCAAATGTTCTCACCTCCCTTAGCGAGCCTAAGAATGAATAGAAAGCCCTATTAAAATGAATCCCTTGTCCTGGCCTCCTGGACGGTTCTCTTCTGGCCTCCCGGCATGTCTGGCACTCCACATAGTACTCTCAAGGAAGGCGCTGACTCACTAAGGACTCACTGATTTTCCTTTCCTCATTTCTGAATCTCCATAAGAGAAATTTCATTCACAAACCAATGGAAAACGAATTCCTTTATGTAAATATCTATCAAACATGGTGCTAGTGGTTAGGTCAGTGGGAGATGCTATCTGGCATCAATCTCAACCTCCAGGCCTGGGTGGCTTAGGGACATGGATTCTGCTAGGAGTCCGAAATCTCGAGCCAAGACTTAAGAGATTTCACTTACACTCTGCCACTTCCCGTGTGACCTTCTCAAGCTGCTCCCTTTCTCACCATCTGCATTTCCTTATCTGCACAAGATGGGGCTCAAGTTGAGTTAGCACCAGGCTATCCCGATGATTTATTTTCAGCTTAGTTGGCAGTGAGGCACCTCTGCAGGGCTAGCACTGAGTACTGCCAATGTACTACTTCCTTCTAAGCAATAAACCCAGTTCTCCAGACTCGCCCATCCCCAGTCCCGGACAAAATGTCTCTGTAAGCACTTGCAGCCACATCCTCCCCTCCTTCCCCCTCACCTGTCAACCACATGCTCCCAAGGATTCTGGAGTAGACTCACCTCCCATAGCCTCAGGCTTGGCCAAGCCCAATTTCTTCATCCAGGATCAATTCCTTTTTCTTCTTACCTTAAAGAGTAATAATGGGTCACACTGTTAAGCCCACAGTCCTTTCTATTCTTCCCTCTGCCTTGGATTTCCTCTTCGGTTGTGTAATGAGGCCTTTATAATATCCTCTCCTTGCTAATAGGAATGAGGCCTTCTGGAGGAGGTGGTAGAGGACATTTGGTCGCCTATGCTGGGAACATGGGGGTTCTTGACTCCTACCTCTCCCTAACTCCCAACGGCCCTTAGAGCTTCAGTCACCCAATCCTGCTGCCTTTTTCCTCTTAAGAATGTCTCAACTCTGGGCCACCTGGGTGGCTCAGTGTCTGACTCTTGATTTCAACTCTGGTTTTGATCTCAGTGTTGTGAGATGGAGCCCCATGCCGGGCTCCGCATTGGACATGGAGTCTGCTAGTCGGCTTAAGATTCTCTCTCTCCCTCTCTCTGGGCCCATTCCCCCTCTACTCTTAAAAAAAAAAAAAAAAAGAAAAGAAAAGAAAAGAAAAAAGAAATCTCAATTTCAAACGTCACAGCCCTATTCTCTCTCTCTCTCTTGCTCTCGCTCTCTCTTGGTTTGCTGGGGCTACTCTCTCTTATCCTGCAACCCACTCTCCACAGAGCAGCTACAGGGGCCTTTGATTTCTTTCTTTTCTTCTTTTTAAAAGATTTTATTTATTTATTTGACAGAGAGAGAGAAAAAGGGAAAGAGAGGGAATACAAGCAGAGGGAGTGAGAGAGGGAGAAGCAGACTCCCTACTGAGCAGGGAGCCTGATGCGGGGCTCCATCCCAGGACCTGGGATCATGACCTGAGCTGAAGGCATACGCTTAACTGACTGAGCCATCCAGGAGCCTACAGGGGCCTTTCTTAATGCAGGTCTGGCCACATGCCTATCCTCTCCGGCTTAAATCCTTCTATGGCTCCCCATAACCCAAAGGATGAAGCCTAGGTTTCCTTACATATTGGTGGCTCACAGCTGAATCTGACATGGTTTTTCTGCTCAAAAGAGTAGTTTCTAAAGTTGAATTTGGATGTCTTTGGCAGGGACATATGCTCAGCTGGCTCTAAGACATCTGAGCGTGAGCTCCCACCAGATTTTAAGAGCTCGCCTCTTGAAACGAATATTTGTTACTTTTCCCCTCAGATTTGCATCCAAGTCCTTTTTTATTAGGGAAGAATTCTATGTGAGACTTAGAAGGAAGCAAGGCCTGCCCTAACCAGGCAGGGTGGGGGCACAGGACCCAGCTTGATCAAGTGCATGTTACCCCTTGGGTTTTGAGTCTGGGGGGACAGCCTGGGTCTGGAACTACTCTTGAAGGAGTAGCAAGGCATCAGCACTGTGATTCCAGACACGGGACCTTGGCGGCTGACCCAGACTGCCAATTCCCATACCCGGTCTTCCTAGCCCTCACCTTTCTCCCAAACCTGGTTCTCAGGCCTGATCTTGAACTCTATGAGTCATTTAAGAGCCTTCCTTTGTGTCTTTTTCCACTTAACAATACATAAAGTGAGTTTCTGTGGCTGCAAATGAGATGCCCAAATGCCACCCCAAGTCCAGACTGACGATGTGTCCTTTATTCCTTAAGCTCAAGGCTCTGCCCAGGTGCCTTCACGTCCCTAGAGATCTGCACCTGCTGGTCATGCTGGGAGGGCAGACAGCCCTAGGAAGGGAATGGCTTGTTATGTGAGTCAATGAAATTTTCTTGGGTGGGATTTTCTGTCACATGCAACCAAAAAGACCTATTATAGTCATTAAACAATATATTTTATTACATTTAGAAAACATTTACTGATCAGGTCCAAGGAGAGATCAGTGCTAAGCCCCATCAGCTAGCCTTGAGTTGTTTGCCTATGCTGCGGCTATTTCCAAGGGAAAAATCAGGTGCTGTGCCAAGAAGGGGGAGGTAGGGAACAGGCACCCGGAAGATAAGCCCAGTCCTCTCAGTGGACACTGGTGGTCATCATCACTTTGTTAATTCTGAAACTAAGGGAATGTGCTTTCATTAGAGGAGTTAAGGGACCCTGAGTGGGAGCAGACAGGAGACAGCCTGTGGACCAGGAGTCCTTCCCAGCAAGAGTTAACACTGAACTCCCCAGCGCTGGGAAGAAGGGACGGCTAAGCCAACTGCTCTAAGGTCAGCCAACAGGCCAATAGCCGACTTTCTGCCCGCACCTCCTCAGATTGTCCCCCCATGGATTCACCATTTTCAATACTTTTAGGGAGAGTCACAGAGACCCACACCATTGACCTTGTAAAACTGCTGTGAAGATCAAGCAGAAGATACCAGTTTTGAACACATTGAAATGCACGAAATCTCACAGAAACATTAGCCAGAGTGATTTCAAAAGGTATGTATGTTCTATCTTTACCCAAATTCAACCATTTTGATGGTATTGCCTTGTTTTTAGGTTGAATCCAAGTCCTTTCTCAGGTCCATGAGGCCCTGCTTGACTGGGTCCCACCAAACCTCCAACATGAGTCTCATGTCCCTTGGGGGGCTCAGTCAGTCAAACATCTGCTTTTGGTTCAGGTCATGATCCCAGGGTCCTGGGATCGAGTCCCACATTGGGCTCCCAGCTCAGCTGGGAACCTGCTTCTCCCTCTGCCTGCTTGTGCACTCTTTCTCTCAAAAAAATAAATAAAATCTTAAAAAAAAATTAAAACAAATGCAAGATTTTCACAGGATTGGGCTTTGTGGCGACCTGTCCTGCCTGGCTTAGAGCTCTCCTCCCTTCTTTCCAGTCAAGCTCAGCCCAAAGCTCACCTCCTCACAGAAGCCTTCCCTGATACCTCATACCAAGTCAGGGGCCCCAATGCATGTACTCTTAGTACCTGGACTTGGCCTTCTTCGTTCTGCTCTCAATTGCAGTTAGCTACTTATTTTTCTAAGAGTTGACTTATGCCTGTCTCTCATGCTAGAAATTGGCCCCTGGAGGGCAGGGACTATAGGAGATCTATTCCATGCTCAATCCCACAGGCCAACTAAAGTTTCTCAACAAGTATCACTGAGAAAAAGAATGAGCAAATACACGCACTAATTAAGGTTATCAGTTTAATTCCTTTTCTACAGTAGTTATTGGGGTAGGCCCTGTTTATAGCATATATTTTACCCAAATCAACAGATTAGGTAGAAAATCCGAAGACAATTGTGATGTGTTCTGCTCATCTGGAGAGAAGCTTCATGGAAATATCATCGTTAGTAATTTTTTTTTTTTTTAAAGATTTTATTTATTTGATACAGAACACAAGTAGGCAGAGAGGCAGGCAGGATGGCGGGGGGAGGAAGGGAAGCAGACTCCCTGCTAGCAGAGAACCCTATGTGGGGCTTGATCCCAGGACCCTGGGATCATGACCTGAGCCAAAGGCAGAGGCTTTAACCCACTGAGCCACCCAGGTGCCCCAGCTAGTAACTTTATTTTTTTTAAGATTTTATTTCTTTATTTATTTGACAGAGAGACAGATCAAAAGTAGGCAGAGAGGCAGGCAGAGAGAGAGGGGGATGAAGCAGGCTCCCCGCTGAGCAGAGAGCCTGATATGGGGCTCGATCCCAGGACCCTGAGATCATGACCTGAGCCGAAGGTAAAAGCTCAATCCACTGAGCCACCCAGGTGCCCCATAGTAACTTTATAATACAAATCATACACTGGGTCATTTACATATACAAAAGAAAAATCTTTTGTAATATTCAGGAACAAAAAGATCATAAAACTGCAGCCAATATTCTATTTGCAGATAGTTCGTAAGCGTATGCTATTCATACACTGAGCAAGCAATGTGGAGTGCCTCCTGGGGGCAGGCTCTGTGCTCTACCCTGGATGGCCGAGATGAACCAGACAGACAGAGCCCAGCCCTCAAGCAGTCTACAGGCTAGATGAAGCTACAGAAAACAAACAAGTAAAAAAATGACCTGGTCCTGCACAGAGACTTTTCAAAAAACCCAATGTCAATGAATCACAAACCACTCCATAAATGGGGTATGGCTGCCCTGCGGTCCAGAGGACGGGCTGGGGCTCAGAGAGAACCGATCCACCCGAGTTCTCTCTGCCCATGAGTGGTGGGGCTCGAGTTTGTCCACTTTGTCACACAGAGACTTTATTTCCCTCTTTGCCTGGCACATCTTGTGGCCAGAGATGCTTGTGCAAGACTTCAGAGGCTTTGGTGATTGAGATGGACCTGAAATTTTGCATAAGAAGGATTTACAGAAACCAGACCAGGTGTCGTCCCCAGCCTCCTGGAAACCAGGCTATCACCATCTGTATTTTGGGAAACCCGGCCAATTCGCAGTGTTGCTGGCTGTCCTTTAATTGGCTGACATATTCAGGGGTGCTGCGGGCTGCTCCTGGGGTGGGTGTGAGCCCTTCGAAGTATCCTGAGCTTCCTCTTTTTCAGCTCTCCCTCCACACGACGTCTTGCCCCCATCCCCCTCCCCTTCAGTTGTGAAGAAATCCAAACTATGGCCAAGGCCTGGGAGGTCCCGCTAGTTTCTCTTCCTTCACCTTGGGACTGACCACTGCGGTTGTTCCTCAAAGGTACCATCCTTTCTCTCTCCAGGGCCCCGCTGCCCTGCTGGCATAGCCTCCCTTCCCCTGTCTGCATGGGAGGCTCCTTCATGTCCCCAAGTCCCTGCTCACATGTCACTGTCTGAGTCCTGACCCTGCTTGTGTTTTCTTCAGAGCAATGACCACCCCCTGGCCCGGTATCCCATGCTAATGCAATCATATAACATCTCATGTTCATTAGCTGTTTTTCCCATTAGAAGTTAATTTCCCTGCTGTGGCTCCTACACCCAGTTCAGCACTTGGTACAGAGTAGGTGCTAAAGAAATCCTGTTGTATTACTGAAATTCACAAAGTTGGAGAGGCTTCTCTCCCCATTCCACCCCCCTCAGCTACTCCATCCTTTGGGTTTATAAAGAGAAGCTTCTTTTTTTTTCCAAGACACACAGGGGGCACCACCTGTGCTGTGTTTGGTGTGAGTCTAGCCATCGTGGCGGGTGAAGTGGTATCTTACTGTGGTTTTGATTTGCATTTCTCTGATGACTAATGTTTGCAAGCATCTTTTCATGTTCTTATTGACCATTTGTAAATCTTCCTTGGAGTAATATGTATTCAAATCCTTTGTCTGTTTTAAAAATGGGTTGTCTTTCTTGTTACTGAGCTGTAAGGGTTCTTTATGCATTCTAGATACAAGTCCCTGATTAGAGAGATGATTTGCAAATACTTTCTCGTACTCTGTGGGCTGTCTGTGCACTCTCCTGTTGGTGTCCTTTGAAGCACACAGTCTTTAATTTTGGTGAAGTCCAAGTTATCTGTCTTTTTCTTTGTTGATTTTGCTTTTGGGGTCAGATCAAATAATTCTTTGCCAAGTCTGAGACTGTGAAGTTTATTATGCCTTCTACTTAGAGTCATGCACTTTCAGTCCTTAAAGTTAGGTCTTTGTTGCTAGAGTGGAAGTGGGTAGGAGGAATGGGGTGGCTGGGTGATGAACACTGGGGCGGGTAAGTGCTATGGGGAGCGCTGTGAATCGTGTAAGACTGATGAATCACAGACCAGTATCCCTGAAACAAATAGACCTTATATGTTAATAAAAAAAAACAAAAACAAAAAACAAAAACAACTTAGGTCTTTGATCCTGTTTGAGTTAATTTATGTATATGATGTGAGACAAGGGTCCGACTTTATTCATTCTCATGTGGCTGTCCAGCTGTTGCAGCCTCATTTGGTGAAAATATTTTTTTTTCCTACTGTCAAATGGTCTTTGTACCCTTTTCAAAATGAGCTGACAACAGGTGTATATGTCTCTCAACCCTGTTGCACTGGCCTCTACAACTATCTTTGTATAAGTCCTACACTGTCTTAATTACTGTTGCTTGTAGTAAGTTTTGAGATCAGGAGGTGACGGAGGTCCTTCTACTTTGTTCTCCTCCACCCCCGCAGGATTGTTTTGTCTATTCTGGATTCCTTCTAGGTCCATATGAATTTTGAATCAGCAAGTCAATTTCTACAAAGTCATCATCGGGGATCCTATCAAAAATTGCACTGACTCTGGATCCGTCTGGGGAGTACTGTTGTGTCTGCAGCGTTAAGTGATCTGATGCAGGGCCATGGGAATACAGTCATTTTTGAAGGACATTTTTTTTGTTCCTTGCCTTTGTGACCCAGGGAGCCAGCCGGTGGTGCCAGTTGTGTTCTTTCCATGGGCTCATTAGAAAACAGTTGAGCGGGGTGAGGGTGATGAGGGCACCTGGCTGGCTCAGTCTGTTAACTGTCTGCCTTTGGCTTGGGTCATGATCCCGGGGTCCTGTGTTGGCCTCCCCACTTGGTGGGGAGTTTCCTTCTCCCTCTGCCCCTCCCCACCACTCATGCTCTTTCTCTCTCTTAAACACACACACACACACACACACACACACACACACACACACACAGTAGTTGGGGGGCCACCACAGATTCTTGTTTACTGCAGCCTCCTTGAGGCCCTGGTCTCGGGGCTGCGCCAGGAAGCCAAGGCCTTATCTGTGGCCTCTTACTGAGAGCAGGTCAAGGGGAGGATCCATGCAGGTGAGGAGAGATCAGGCTTGGCTTCCTCAAGGTGAGCGCCTTTAACATGGCTGGCAACGTCTCCCACAGGTGCCAGCCAGTCTACTCCTTCCAGAATGCAGGTCACTCTGTAGCTCTGATGGGACAGATTTCTGGATGTCTCACAGAACAGACCACCTGCTCCAGCCAGGCACAGACAGGGTCAGCCCCACCAGGAAAGGACCAGAAGAGAGTTGCCATTTCACACAACTCTCAGGAAGGAGCAGGTCTGACCCTTTACCTCCAGCCGTGATGTGTGGCCCACGTTCCTCCCTCGGGCACTACTTTTACTTGTTTTGGTTTTGGTTTGTTCTGAGCCATAATCATATATTCCCTGTACTCTCATTCACTTAACATGTTTTCTTGACACCAACTCACAGCCGTTTAAAATAAACAGATGTGACCTTCATGTCATTACTTTGGAAAGCAAACCAGCATCACTTGCCATAGAGAGACGGTAACTGCAAAAATAAACACAATAAAACAAACTGTTATTCGATGATTGTTGGATATCATCTCCTCAAAGGGCTGTGAGCCTGGTGGAGAAGGGAGATTAGCCGGATTAGGGAGGTGCTGAGGCCCGGCAGGCGCCCAGCTGGGGATTTGTCCTCTGCTGAAACCAGTCCTGACCAGGGAAATGACAAGCTTTCACCCACAGATCAGCGTTATTCAATGACTTGTCCACAAGCCAACTGCAGTCATCCCGTGGGCACCACGCTGTGCGTCCCATGTGCTCGGACACCCTCTTCTCCTTCATTAACGCTTCACGTGAATGGTGTGGAGAATGCGGTGATCTCCATTACACATGGGATGAGAAACTTGAGGCCTCGGGGGCAGGGGCAGGAGCCAGGATTTGGATCGAAGCAGTCACTTTCCAAAACACACCATAGTTTTCTGGTCCATTGTGTCCTCTCTCCTACAAGTCAGCTTCTGGGACCCCAGCATGGAAGAGCTGGGTTTAAGAGCCGAACATCCCAAGTTCATGCCATGTCCCTCTTCATGTCAGTAGTTTCTCTCCCACACAGCCTCGACTGAATTGTACCCCGCCCCCACAAATCCAGAAGTTGAAGCCCTAACGCCCCGGTGTGACTCTGTTTGGAGATAGGGTTTTAGGAGGTAATTAAGGTTTAATGAGGTCATAAGCGTGGGCCCCTAATCCAATAGGACTGTGGCCATATAGAAAGAGGAAGACACCAGAAATGTCCCTTTCTGTCTGCCCTGTGAGGTCACAGCCAGAAGCGACCATCCGCAAGCCAGGAAGAGGAGCACATTGGTGCCCCGATCTCAGCCTCCAGCCTCCCGAATGTAATAAAGAAACGTCTGTTGTTAATCTTCCAGTCTGTGGGATTTTGTCATGGCAGCCTGAGCTAAGACCCCAGATCTGGGGGGTTTGGGAATCTATGTTATCCCTGATCTGCTGTCATGGACGCCCCATGACAAGAGCCCATGGAACTAACCTGGTCCCTCGCTGCTGCTCTGTCACTAAGGTAAGGCCTCAGTCCCTGTGTGCATCATCTGGAAAGTGGAGAAGAGCCAACCTCATCCACCTCTCAGGGTTGTTTTGGGCCTCAAAATACGATCGTGGATGTAACACAGATGGTCAAAGCTAAAAGGAGCTCAGGAGTTCATTTCATCCTGCTCTTTCCTCTTCCAGGTGAGCAGCTGAGGGGCGGAAGGGCCTGGGCTCCATCGGGCTCAGCAAGAACTCCAGCAGGGATGCCCCCCGTCTGATGCTTCCTCCAGGCAACCACACTGAACGTAAGAGCTGCTGGAGAGAGTGAGACGCCTCCTTGGGAGCCGAAGAAGGAATTGTCTGTGTCCAGACTCCCTGTGTCTTGGATGCTGTCCCTTCCTGGGGGCTCCACAGTTCCGGTGCTGAAATGGCCCGTTATGTTCTCTTCCCACAGTTACCCTGGATTAGCATCCCATCTTCCTTTCCTCTGCTCCACGTGCCCAACAGCAGAGCCACCGCCGGGATCCAAGAGAGGATGGGGACGTCACCTCAAACTCCGGAAGAAAGTGCCCTCCCCAGCCTCCTTCGTCCCATGAAACTCCCTGCCGGAAGGATGCCCATCCTGTATTTGGGGCACCATTTGCTTCTGACCATTGTTTCCTTCGAAATGGGAGGCATATTCTAGACTATGGTCACCTTCCCTCCCTTCTCCCAAGAGGGGAGGCAGCTGGAGGGAGCTGGCAGAGCAGGGCCCAGCCAGGAGGGACGACCTGGTCCCAGAGCTCAGCAGGATGGAAGGACCGCCATCCGGGTGCCCCGGTGTCTGGTACCCAGCAACCTTTCTGTGCAGCCCAGTCCTGGTGAGGCAGATCTAGTATGAAGATCCGTGTTACTGTTATCCCTATTATGTGTATTGTTGAAAGACCCTGGGCTTGTGAGCCGGACCGACCTGGGCACAAGTCTTGCCTTTGCGGAAAGGTGAGCAGAACAGCGCCTTGAAGACACACTTCGAATAACGCCTACCTCACGGGATTTTAGTATTTGGCCCATGGCAGGAGTCGAAACCATCGGAGCTGCGGACATAAGCCCTTGCCTGTATCAGCACTTAGAAGTTTCTAAAGCGTGTTCAGATGCCATATCCAACCCGGGTTTATTTTAGAGAAGGGGAAACGGAGGCCCGGAGGGAGAGGCTTCGGGGTGTGCAGTATTCAGTGGCAGGAGCGGGACTGGCAGCCATGGCTGTAGGTGAAGGGAACAGCTCTTCTGGGCGGCTGTGAGCCGACATCCTTCCCACGCTCTGTCACTGGGTGCAGGAGCAGCGACCCTCCCACTCCATCTTCCTGAGCCTTTTCTCCAAGGTAAAGCTAGCAGCTGGTTGTCCAGAGGAAATGTAGATCTGTGGCAGGCCTGGGTCTGAGAGATTGAGAGTTTCTGTCACCTTTATCTTCTCCAGGGCTGTGTGCTGGGAGCTCTGAGGAGTGTTCTGGGTCCTGGGAACCATAGTTGGGGGGGGGGGGGGGTCCTTAGGAACCACGGGGCCTTGGGAAGAGCTGGTAAGTATGTTGGTCTACACTGGGAGCAGCATTAGGTCCTTTGAAGCCTGGGGACCATAGGCTGAAGGTTAGTGACCTGTGCAAAGAACGGAGGTTGGGGAGAAGTCTGCCATCTTCTCATAGGCGAGACAGAGGAGGTTTCCAGAAGCAGCCGGTCCATCCTGGCAAGGATGCAGAAGGTGGGCTGTGTGCTTGGGTAAGGAAGGACCCTATGTCACTGCTCCAGCTCCTCTTGTCTGTAGCCTCTAGCCGTTAGAGAGGAAGCAATAAACTTGTATAGCATGACCCAAATTGTATGTCCATCTCCTCATCACTGGGCCATTAAAGATCAGGAGCTATGGTGGGGGGGACCAGATGGGGATTTCTCAGAAAGCCAGACTCTGCTGACCGCCCCGTGTGCCGGGCATTTTCACATCCACATTCTCCTTTAACTCTTGAAGGACTTTTTCCTAGAGCTTTTGAAGGGAGCCCCAGCCCACCCCTCGGCTTCCGATGTAGCCTTCAGAACTGTAAGAGAATACATTTCTGTTGTGTCTGTCTGCCCATTTTGTGGTAATTTGTTAAGAATTTCTCTTAGAAATGAGGACGGGGGTGTCTGGGTCCTTCTGAGCCACAGAAGGAGTGAGCCAGTCAGTGAAGGCTCCGTGTCATCGTCTGGGTCTGAGGATGTGACTTAGTCATAAAAGTTACTGTTTATCAAGTGGCCCAGTGCTGGTGCCTTACAATCTTATTGCATTTATTCCTCATGGCAACTCTGTGTGGACTTATTATCATTCCCTTTTTACAAGTAAGGAAACTGAGGCTCCGGGAGGAGGTCGCTTGGATGGTAGCTTTGAACCCAGGCTGCGTGACTCCCAAGACTGTGCGCTTTGCACCCATGAGGGTTTCGAGGAGCGAGGGCACAGATGAGCATTCTAGAGAGTTCCTGGCCTGACCCCGGACGGTCAGCCTCACTAGTGACATTTGAGGACAGAATGGTGGGTTATGCTTCCTGCAGATCCGCTGAGGGGCTGGCGGCTCCCTGGGGTTTAAGGCTGGGGCACAGAAATTGCAAGTCCCTCTTTCTTACACTAGCACCTGAACAAGGGCTGAGCCTTGACCTTGCTGCTGCCTCCTGCTGGCCCTGGGCGTGGGTGGTAGATAAGCCGGGGGAGGAGTTCCGTTCTTTTAAAAAGATGACTTTTGTTGGCTTCCTGTCTTTCTCCTTATAATAATGACAAATCACCCATTTTAAGGTGATTATTAACCTGATCCGGTGGATTCCTTCCCTGGTCTCCTTTCTTCTCCTGTTCTCTCTGTCCCCCTTCCTGTTTTGTTTGCTTCTTTCTCACTGGCCCTCTTGATCTCCTTCCTTCCCCTCTTTTCTCTCTGTGTATTTTGCTCCATGCATGTAAACAGGCAGAACCTACATTTGCATACATAGCATATGTGACATCAGGTCTCATCACGTGCTCCCCACTGACTTCCCTTCCAACCCACAGCATCTTTCAGGGGGACCCGCGGGATGGAGCTCATCCCTTTTATCAGCAGCACATTGTCCCGTGATTTGCCACGGACCACTGTTTCATTCAGGAACATGCAAGTTACTCCCCCACCTCACTGGTAGGAAGCTCCCTAAGAGGAGCATTCTGGCACATCCATCCGTGCATTTTATTTTCCAAAATAAAATTCCCCTATGGTGAGTGCTGTGAAGTGTGTAAGGCTGACGATTCACAGACCTGTGCCCCTGGGGCTGAATAATACATTATAGGTTAATGAAAATTTAAAAAAAAATTCCCAGGAGAGGAGTTCTAGGTCAGAAGAGACGTTTTCATGCACACATTTGAAATCATCCCTAAGATCTCATCCCGCCCTCCTGGGTGAGAAGGGGCACGGGTGCGAGCAGTGAGCAGCATGGTGGCTCTAGCCTGGGTGGTGGAGAGGGCATATTATCCTAGCTTTCTTCCACATTCCTTTAATCATTAGAGAGACTAGGTATCTTTTCATATGGATATTGTCCATTTGCATTGGTTCTTTGATGAAAATAGATTTTCTGCTGGGAAAACCTTGATCTTCACTTGTCAGAGATCTTCCTATAGGAGGGGTGTTCCCTTTGTGACATGTATGTGTCCTCATTCCCACCCCCTCCCCCGCCCCCGTGGGACTTCTTTGCTCTTCTCGGCTGCTGGGGTTTGCAGGCGCGTCTCGTTGGTAGCCAGTTGACTTTGTAAGCTGTTCTATAGTCTCTGTGCCTGCTGTCCTGCAAAGCAGGGACTCTGTCTGAACTCTGTTCTGGGGACTCGGGCTGTACCATAGAGCAGGAGGGGAGAGGGCATGGCCCTTCAGGGACCTCAGTGTGACTTTAGGTCTTGTCCTTCTCCCTACTGGTCCTTAAAGACCTAGTTCAGGTGTCGTGGACTCCAGCAAGCCTGCCTGACCCCCTCCCCTGTGTTAAGCCCCCTCTGTGCCCAGCAGAGCACATGCCCCCCCGGAGCTGGGCTAAGGTGTTTCCTTGTCTGTCTCTCTGCCAGCCCTGGAGCCCTTTTAGGGTGGGCCCATGTCCTGCTCACTGCTAAATCTCCGAATCCCCACGAAGCTGGCCACATACTAGGTGCTCCATAGACATTACCTACCTCTAGGGTCACCTTTTAAGTTTGGGAGCTCGGGAGCATGATATTGGGGGAGAGGGCGCGAACTGAAGGCTCTTCCACACAGGCTTCCCGGGCTGTCTAACGCACAGCAAGCCCTCTTATGAGACCCTGCATGGGTCTTGGAGGCCATGTGGTCCATGGAGAGCCAGACTGTAGGGGGATGGTAATAAACGCAACGGCCAGCCAGAGCGCTCCGTGCAGGCGTGCGTGCTTGCTGGATAAGCCGGCCTCCCTCATCCTCTCTCCTGCTCTCGTTTCTTCTCAGAGGAAGAGAACCAAAAGAGGCGTAGGAAGCCACCAGTGTGAGCTGACCAGATGTCCTCCTCTCGAACTGGGCCTCTTGTGTGTCCTTTCCCTGAGCTCCCGGCCGGCCACCCGGAGCTCCCCGCACTCCAGAGCTGGCCGGTCTCTGTGTTGTCACAGCCCTACAGACATTCTGTTCACTGCTGTCCCTGCTACAGAGCTGAAGAGGACGTTTGGAAGCTGTGGCCTCCATTCTAAGCCACCACCACCTCCTCAACCAGGTTGGGGTCTCCAGGCCCCCTTCCCACCCGGTGCCTGCTGGGGAAGGGGTGCGGCCTGTGGTGCAGGGGAGCCATGACCAATACAGAGGGCGGATTGCAGGGTCAGCTGAGGCACACTTGGCGGCAGTGGGGTCTAGTGTGACAAAAAATCCTGGTCCGGGCTTGAAGACCTGCAAGTCGTCTCTGCCTCTGCCCTGTCTCCCTGGTGACACGTGTGAAGTCCCTTCTTGCCTCAGCCTCATGTGTCCTGTCTGTACAACAAGGGCTCAGCCTGTGGGGAGTTTTCTGTGGCTTTTATCAGCTGACACTGTGTCACCTCCTTCTACCTCTCTCACCACCTCTGCCACTTCTGCCACCAGAAGTCCGGCTCCCTGCGGAGAGGGATTGGGCAGGAAAGGGTCTGCAGGGTTTCCAGGAAGGCCCGCCTTTCGCCTTTCTCTGCACAGCTGTCCTGAGTTTGCTCTCGGGGAGTCCTGGGCTCCCAGCATGCAGCACAGCGGGGAGAGCTTCAGCCTCAGCGGAGTCCCTGGGCCTTGGACTCTGGCTGCGGGTTCTAGGTCAAGTTAGAGAACCTCTCTGGGACTCAGTTTTCTCCCCTGTAACATGGAGATAATACAGTGACTCCCGTTCATTCTGAGGATTAAATGCAATAAAGCAGGCCATGTCCTGACACAGGCTAAACTGCCACGAGTGTTACAAGATTGTCCTTGTTGCTGTTGTGACTGTTGCAGCTCCCATCTGACCTCTGCTGCTCCCATCCAACCTCAGATGCTCCAGGGAAAGGGCGCCCCTGCCCGAGTCTGAGTGGGACTCAGGGAGCTTGTGCAGGGGGCCTCGGACTGGAGCCCTCCTCATGCACACCCCGGGAGACCAGTCTGCAGCTTCCAGCCACCATGCACAATCCTCTGGTGTGCACCGTGCCCCAGCCCGGGGAATCACAGTGCACACACCGGGGGCTGCTGTGGGCATTGAAGAGCTCCCACCTGCCAAGCAGGTGGCCCGGTGTCAGCCTACAGCCCTCAGAGAATCGTTGTCGTTGCCACAGGGCATAGCCGTGTCCCAGGTACCTCAGCCAGATGCCCTGGGCATGGACTGGCCATGGACTCCAGGCAAGGGGTTGTACCCCCCTCCCTGATCCTCAGTTTTCTCCTCTGTATAAGGGGACCAGTGCCACCCCTTCCTTGGGTCGTTAGAGGGATTACATCCTCAGTACAGCTATGAGGCTGGCCTGAGTGACAAGGACCGGGACGTGCCCAGTCCTTGCCCTGAGTGCGGTATAGACAGGTTCCTTCACGCAGCTACCCCATCCCTGCATGTGTCCCTTTTGTCACTGGGGACCTTTGCCCTGTCTCTGCGCCAGTGGGGAGGACAATAAAAGCCTTGCTGCCCATTCTCTCTCTGCCTCCTGTCCCAAAAGCCTTTGGCTCCAGGATGCATTTGGCTCCGTGTTTCATTGCCCAGCAGCTAGAAGACGGGAAAACTCATAAGGAAGGGACGCACATGGTGCTTTTTAAAATTTTTTAATTCAAAAGAAAATAAGAAAACAAAAACACTTCCCAGCGTGTGTCATGATGACACATCACAGGCATGTAAAGTACATATAAAAAGAGCGTCTCAGGGGCACAGGCGGGGGGCCCCGTGCAGGGGGCCACAGCCCCCTTCTTTGAGGCCTTGTTTTCTTGGACGTGCACCTCTCCCAGGCCATAAAAAAGGAAGCACTCATGCACCCTTGTTTCTCTTGGAAGAGCCAGCCACTTCCGGCTCACTGGTCCATGACGCGCACGCAGGAAGCTGGGCTTTACACGATCTTGTAGGCGGACACAGGGCTGGGGCGTGGGCAGGCGGCCCACCGTTCCTCCCCGCTGCCCCGTTCATGGGCTCTGGGGCAGGGGAAGCTGTGTCCCTCACGGAGGGAGAGGGGGCACACACCGTCCTTCAGGGGCTTGGGCGTCCCTCCTCGAGTGGCAGCAAAGGGAGTATCTACAGGTAAGCTGGGAACCACGGAATAAGGACTTAGAGCAGGACGAGATGAGCCCGGGGCTGGGGCTGAATTCTGACGGGCAGCCAGACGGTAGAGGGGGTGCTTGCCGTAAGCCGCTTTCACGGGGCCCTTCCCTAGCTGCTCCACCACTGGCCACATCCCTGCCTCTGCGGCCCAGACTTCGGGGCCCATAGAGACCTGGACTCCTGCCACGGCACTGCCACTTACTAGTATGTGAGATCCTGGGAAAGGTACTTAACTTCCTGGAGCCTCGGTTTCCTCATCTGCTCAACGAAGAGGTTCACTGGACCCTCACAGGATGCCTGTAAATATGAGTGTGATTACGCCTTTAAAGAGCTTAAGACAGCACGTGGCGTATAGACTCCACAGATGGTCCCCGTGATTACTGTTACCAGGCTCCAGAGTTGGCGGGTGTGTGTGTGTGTGTGTGTACGTGAGATAAACAGAAGGTCCACACTGTGTTCTAGAAAAAGGCCGAATTCCTGAGCTTTCTGTGTCTGTCCGGGCAGGTCAGAGGTCTTGGACAGCAATGACGCTGGCACGGGAGGTCTCGACTGCTTTTCTTCTCCATGTGTCCAGCAGGTTCGGGGGCTGCTCTGTTCTAGACCTCGGTGCCCTCCCTGGGGTAGAGGACACTGTTCGTGTTGATGCTGTTGTAGAAATGGGGACTGAACTGGTTGAGGACAGAGCCTCCGTAGCCGAGAGCATTGGCAGGCATGGGGTTGGCCCACTCGCCCCCGCCCCCGTGGCCGCTGAGGTTGGTGAGTGGGGTGTACGAGCTGAAGTTCAGCAAGTTCTGCCCCATCTTGTCCGTGGGCTCAGGGCTCAGTCCCGGTGTTGCCACAGGGCGGCTCGCCGGGCTCGACCCGCTCACGTAGGCGGTCATGGTGGAGAGGAAGCTGTTGAGGCAGGGGGTGCCCGGTGGGGAAGGGGAGGGTGGCTTCTCTGGGGAGCCGGTGGTCCCCGGTGAAGCACTGTCCAGGATGTCCTGGGCCTCTGCCATCTTGGGGCTGCCCGTCAGGAGGCTGTTCTCCGTCTTCTCGGAGGCCAGGGATCCCGTGCTGGAGGAAACATCCGATTTTCTCTTCCTCTTCCTGCGGAAATTTCCATTATCGAACATCTTTTCACAGTTGGGGTCCAGGGTCCAGTAATTCCCTTTGCCTGGCACAAAAGGGGAAGGAGTAAGCCGAGCGGTGGACAAAATACTTTGCTCCTGTTTTTTTTTTTTTTTTTTAAATTGCTGTCAACTAAAGGCCAAGCAAACCGTGCGGAAGACAGAAGAGAAGGCAGGGGCGGAAAGACAGAGGACTCGCACGCACTGGCCACACACCACGGGCCAGCATCTCTCTTCCACCCCCGCCTCACAACTGGGCACTCTGGGGACACAGAGGCGTCAGCCAGGAGAGCACTCGCAGTGCGGCCTTCTGGAAGAAGTTCGGGTACTAGGGGAATGGAGAGGGAGGGCCTTCCTCCATGGCTGACATGAAAGAGAACTCGGGAAACACTTTAGAGCTCCCTGAATGTTTTGGTCAGGGAGTCTGAGGATCGACTTGAGTCCTGGCTTTTCTCCTAACTGGCTGAGGGACTCTGGGCAAGCCTCAGTTTCCTGGTCTGACAAGTGGACCTGTTATACTCCTCCCTTCTTCCTCAGGCTGATGCTGGATGTGTAGGGGGTGCCTGTCACCAGGAGGTGCCTTCTGGAGGGAGGGCCTGAGCTGGGCCTGTGGGTGAGGCCAGTCATGGAACTGGACACTCACCCTCCCTGGGGGGCCCCTAGCTCTGTGCCTGCTAGCCTCCTAGCAGCCGGAGGTGGGGCTTTGAGCCATGCCCTGGCTTCCCATGGGGGCACAAGAACAGACTTTAATTCTGGGAAATGCATATCTGAGTATTTAATATATTCTGAATGTCCCTGCATTATAGAAATTCATCATTAAAAAGGAAGAGTTGGTAGTCTTTGGTGTTAGAGAGACCTCCATTCAGATTCGGGCTCCAGGGCTTTCCCTCCACTCTGGGTGACCTTGGGCAGGCTGCTTCCTTGCTGAGTGTCACTCCCCTCATCTGGACAATGGGTTCCGCCAGAGCCGCCGGCAGGGGTGGGTTAATAGTATGCAACTGAGCAGGCAGCACAATGTGGCTCTTCCTGTGTGTCTGACCAATTCAGATTTCTCCCCAGGGGTCTGAGTGCACTTGGGCTTTGCCACGTCCAAATCCTCCTAGGGACTTCCTATGAGCTGGGTGCCCGGGACTCAGAGTGATCACAATTACTGTGGACTCTTGGGCTTTTGCAAGCACCCAAACCCTTGCATGCATTCTCTCATGACCCCCATCACAGGCCTGCAAAGGAGCCACAGTTACCATCCCTGTTTTTCAGATGGGGAAACTGAGGCTCAGAGATCTAAAATGCCTAGAGTGGCTAACCGCTCAGTGGTGCAACCAGGATCAAAACCCTGCCTCCGGGGCTCTCCCAGGCTCCTTCACTGCTGACAACCTTCAGCCCCCTGTCTCAGGGGACACAGCCAGGTAAGAACTTTCTAGAATGGGGTGCTGGGGAGGAATGACAGGAGACTTCCTTGGGGGCATCAGAGGCTGGCTCCCCCGGCCCCACACTGCCCCGGCAGCTCCCTTACCTGGGTCGTCCTCATCACGGGGCACCTTCTTGAAGCAGTCATTGAGAGACAGGTTGTGGCGGATGGAGTTCTGCCAGCCGGCCTTGCTCTTGTTGTAGAAGGGGAAGTTGTCGGCCACGTACTGGTAGATCTGGCTGAGGGTGAGGCGCTTGTCGGGCGCCCCGTGGATGGCCATGGCAATGAGAGCCGAGTAGGAATAGGGGGGCCGCACCAGCTTCATCAGCTCCTCCTGCGAGGGGATGGGCAGCCAGCCCAGGTCGCCGCCCCCCAGACCAGACATACCGGGCAGCAGCTGCCTCTGCACACCGTAGGCCTGGGGCAGGAAGGGGCTGGCGTTGGTGCCCGGCAGGTAGGGCGGTGGAGTCATGGCTGGCCCATTGAGCCAGAGGTAGGGGTTGGGGGTGGCCCCGTACTCGCCACCCCCCTCAAAGGAGGGGGGGCGCTGAGGGCTGGGCACGCCCTGTGGGTAGAAGAAGTTCTCATGGTAAAGGCTCATCTCGGGGGGCTCCTGGCCGATGCTGGGGAACTGGGGGCTGCAGCGAGCTGGGGATGGTGCTGGGAGGTCGAAGGAGCTCATGCTGGGGTTGGGCTCGGCCGGAGCCACCTGTCTGGCACCTGCACCAGGGAGCTGTCCCTGACAGGTGCTCGGCTGGCCCAGCCTCCGACTTATACCCCTGCGGGCTTGGCCTGCGGGCCCCACCCAGGGGCGGCCACCTTCTGCGTGCCGGCCCCTCCTCCTACAGCCCTGCCAGACACCTGGAAAGGGCCTTGGGCCAGGGCCACTGTGCGTGCTCAGACTGGTGCTGTGGCTGGTGTCCCCAGTGCCTAGGGCGCCCCTCTTGCCTCTGTCTCCCAGTTCCTGTTTCCCCCCTTTCTCTCCTGCCTTTCTCCTCACTTGGTTCCTCTTGTTTTCCTTTCATTGTGTCTCTCTTCCCCTTCTCCGTCACCCGCACTCTGGCCAGCCCCTCTGCATCTCAGTCTCTTTCCTGCCTTCTCGCTATCACAGGTTCTTTCCCTGTTCTTCCTCCCCCCTTCCGTGTTTCTTTTCTAAGCACTGCTCTGGCCACCTCTCTGTCCCTCCCCCCCTCCCTTCTCTCTCTCTTCCTCGGAGTTTGTTTCCGTCTCTTTCTACTTCTCTGTTCCTTCATGATCACCTCCTGTCTGTCTCGGCCTCTCTCCCACTCCCTTTCACTCCTGTCTCTCATTTCCTCTGTATCTCTCTCTCTCTCCCCTGTCCCATCCTGACCCCCCATTCTCAGCCCCCCTCACCAGACCGGATGTGGATTTCATCAGAAGCCACATCTTTGGGTCTTCCGAAGAGAAGACACACTTTCTGGAGGTCCCAGGAAAGAACCTGGCCCTGGAGAATCAGAAGAGCAGAGAGGAACCTTGCCTATGGCCAGATTTCCAGTCGTTTGATTATAGGTACCCTCTGCGTACAGACACATATACACACACACACACATACACACACCCTGAAGGCACACTGATGAGGGCCATGGACAATACCTGGGGATTCTCCCAGAGGAGCAGCAGGGAGATAGCAATAGAAGGAAGAGAGTGTGAATGAGCTTCAGGGAAAAGTGAGAAGGAACTTACCTATGCAAGGTTCTTTCTGGCGGCAGGGGTCACGCAGGCCCCCAGGCCCCTCTCTGATCAAAGTCCTTTCATGTTTCAGCTTATAGGGGCCCTACAGAGCTGAGGCAGGAGGAGAGCCCTGGACTCCTCACCTTGCCATTCCCCTCACACCATCTCTGCCTCAGGCTCTAGAAGCAGGAGCGGCAGCTGCTCCTCTGCTCTGAGCTTACAGCCAGTATCCCCCTCTCTGGGCTCCATTCTCCAGAAGCTTGGAGATGACTTACTCTTCACCCCAGCAGGCCCTGGGCCTAGGGGCAAGGACAATGGGCAGCTGTCCCTGAGCAGGCTTCAGTAGTGGCCTCGCTACGTCTCTCCCTCAGATCAGACTGGAAGAAAGCTGCAGCTGGCTTCTGGGGCCACCACCTCCCTCCTACCCTCCTGCCTCTACTTCACTCTCCCCATTCAACTGCCCCTCACTCAAGTGTCCAGGCCCCATGGACCCTTGAGGTGGAAGAAGGAGGTCGCTCCCTGTGCCAGCCAGAGGGGCTGCCTTCCAGGGAGCGCCCCCAACCCTCGCCAGGCTGCCTGCTCTCCTCTACAGCCGCATCAGGAGACAGGCCACGGGAAACCCAGGTGCCATGGGATGCGTCTCCCTTGCAGTGTACGGGTGCCCAGAGGATGAGTTTGGGAAACCGAGTGGGAGAGGCCCTCCCAGGTCCTGAGAAACCACTTGTCCCCACCAGGGAGCAGGGAATGAAATGATCCCAAAGGGCCCGACTGCCCAGGGGAGGCACAGGGTAAGTGCACTATGTACTTTCTTTCAGAAGAGTAAAGCCACAGAGGCCCCATCTTTGTTTAAAGTGTCTCTGCCAGGCCTGGTTCGCTGAAGGCTGGGCCATGACTTTTCAAGAGGCAGGCCCCTTAGAGACCACCCATGTAGACCCGAGGCCTGGCAATGAACCTGGAGCCCCCACTTCTGATCATTCGGCCTGCAGAATTAAACGGAGCTATAAACTCTCTTCAGGGTATTCGCCACAGCATTGTGTAGAACTATAACAAACTGTAACTAACCTGAATGTCCAATAGGAGGGCAAATAAATTGGGTATCATCCCAGGGAAGAAATACTTGGAAGCTATGGAAAAATCGATTGTAGAATATTTAGTAATATTCAAAGATGTTCTGTTCTAATAGCAGTATTTAATGAAATGGACTGTAAAGTACCATTTTATGGTAAAAATATATATTAATATGTGTATTTATAAATGTAAATACCAAACTGGGAATTATTATTGTTGGATGGAAATCAGAAGTGATTTTCATTATTGTTTTTCAGTTTCTGATTAGGTAGTAAACTCAAGCACACAGGTGACTTGCTTTGGGAGTCCAGTGTAGAGGCCAGCAAGGGGCTCTCTCACGGACTCCCAGCAGACATAGGCTCTGAGAGCAGGGGGACTTGGGTCTGAACCCCAGCTGAGAAGCTAACTGCAAATCTTAACAAGTGACTTAGTTAACCTCAGCTTGCCTTCTCAAGGGAAAATGGGAACGATCTGATCCCACGTGGTTGCTGTGAGCAGCCCGTGAGCTGATTGGCGTAACCATCGTAAGTCATTGGTGCCTAGAATAGCACTCAGTGACTGTAAGTCTTTATATACGCTAGTCAACATACATTTGAGGTGTACAATTCCTCCTTCAGTTTGCACCCTTGTAGGTTAATTCCTCCCTTTTAGCAGCCTGTGGGCAGGGGCTGGGGGACAGGTGAGGTTACAAAGGAGGAACCGAGGGAGGGATGCTTGGGGCGGACCCCAGCTCCGCAGCCAGCCCCTGCCTTCTGCGGCTGATGATGAGCTCCCCTCCCGTCCCCTTTCCTGAAGCCATGCAGCTGACCTCTGTGGCCTCCACCTCCCTCATACCTTTGTTTTTCCATTTCCTTCTCTTCACTCAACTGCCTCACACTTTCTCCAGAACCCATGGGTCCTTGAGGCCCTTGAGGTGGAGCCTTGAGCTCCATGGCTATGGCAGGAGACAGGCACTCCAATCAGGTGACAAGGTCACTCGCACCCAGGCTGGTCAGGAGCGTTTCCCCCAAACTCCTCATCTACCCTTTCCCTATTGCCAGGGTCCCCTTCCTTAGAGGCGGTTTTTAAAGGAAGCTCACTTGAGTCTCCCTGTCACGCCTGGGCCCTGGCATGTCTTAGGAGGCCTGGCCCCCCTGCAGCCTCTAGCCCTGAGTCTGCTGGCTGCAGCTCACAGCCTCTTGTGCCCTCCCACACCTGGTCAGTGTCAGGCCTGCCCCTCCTCTGGAGTAGGGTGCGTGCCCCAGCGGTCAGCTGTATGCATTGCCGGGTCCAGAAGCTCAAGGCAGCTCAAGGCCTGCAGAAAGGGTGAACGTGCATAGGCCCCATAGACCGTGGCTGGCCAGGGCCCCCCCCCCCTCTGGCCTTGACTTTCAGGGCGTGGAGGAGTGTGGGAGGAAACAGGCTGTCCTTTGGGCTTCCTTTCTTGCACACCAGAGCTGCATCTCGGAATATGTTGGGGCCTGCCATGGGTCCAGCTTCTCTGTCCCAGGTATGGGCTTTTAGGAAGTCTGGTCCAGGTGTCAGCCAGGCTGACTGATCTTGGGGCTCTCTACTCTCTCTGCTCTTTGGTTTCTGGTGGCCCTTGAAGCCGGAGAAACAAAGTTAAACACCGCCCTCTGGTGGCCATATATTTAAAAGCAGGGAGCCGAGTGCAGGGATTCATTGACCTTTAAGAGCCTGTGGCCAAGGATTTCTGAACCCCTTTAAGGGGCAAGGTCCCAAACTGAACAGCAGCTTCAAGGAGGAATTGTGCCCCTTTGGGGGGGCGTGGGAACCACTTTTAATTTCACTGCAATGGAAATAGTGGGAACTGGACTGTCAATGGGGCAAAATGTCTTAAAAGTCAGCCAAGCAGCAGTTGGACGAGTTGGAATGAGAGTCCAACAGCTCTGGTCATGTTTTCTGAGTGCCTTGCCACGGCCTCATCTCCCAGCTTCTGCTTGCTTGGAAAAAGAGGGTAACAGGCTTACCTTCCTCAGAAGGCTGTTGCCAGGATTGCCCAAGACAGTACAGGAAAGACCTCTGATACAGTGCTTGGGGGTAATCAATCCTTCACTTGTTCAGCAAAAACTGATCATCTCCACAGTAGCATTTCTGGGGTATGCAGGACTCTGTCGCAGCCGCACAGCACTGAGGTTCCCACTCCTGATTTGCCATCTTGGTGCAGTGCCTATAGTTGGATTTACTTAATAATTTTTAAATCGGCTCTCACGCTCCTTCCTCCTTCCTTCCTTTCTTTCTTTGTTTCTTTCTACTTAATGGATTTATTTATTTATTTATTTATTTATTTATTTATTTGTTACAGCTTTATTTATTTATTTAACAGAGACAGAAAGTGAGCACAAGCAGGGGGAGCAGGAGAGGGAGATGCAGACTCCCCGCTGAGCAGAGAGCCCGATGTGGAGCTGGATCCCAGGACCCCGGGATCACAACCGGAGCCGAAAGCAGACGCTTAACCAGTGGAGCCATCCAGGCGCCCTAATGAATTTAGTATAAAGATAAATTCCATATGACTTCTGGAAATGAATCACTGGTAATCAGTATCACTTGCCATAAATACGGTGAGAAAAAGTAATCTCTGTTCAGAGCCAACACGTGCAGGGCACAGCCCAAATTCATTCCTGTGTTCTCATTCAGTCCCTACTCTAATCACCCCCACCTTACAGATGAGCGATCTGAGGTATCACAGGCCTGAGCCGGCTCACTCTTTGTGAGAAGGTGAGGTGAGCAAGCATTAGGGAAGGGAGAAAACGCTGCTTGGGGAAGGCAAAAGGATCAGAAGAGAATTGGAAAGGGAGAGAATTTTCTCATTGTGAGTCTGGTAGGCAGACTAATGACCTCCCCATCATAAGATGTCAGTGCAGATCCACAGAATCTGCAAACGTGTCCTCTTTCAAAATAAAGGGGACTTCGCAGAAGTGATCAAGTTGAAGAGCATGGGGAGTGATAAGCCTGCACTGCCCGGGTGGGCCCAGCATAGTCCCAGCTGCCCTTGCAAGAGGGAGCCAGAGGGAGATGTGATAGCAGAAGAGGAGGTATGATGAGGAAGCAGGGAAGGAGCAAGGTGGCCAGGAGCCAAGGAAGGCCACATGCCTTTCTGCTTATAGAGGTTGGAAGAGGCAAGAAAAGACACCGTCCTCTGACGTCTCTTTGGGGAACCAGCCCTATGGTCACCCTGATTTTCATAAGACTGATTTTGGATTTCTGATCTCAGGAGCAGGAAGAGAGTAAATGTGTTTATTTTAAGCCAGTAGGTTTGTGATAATTTGTTACACCAGCAACAGGAAACCAATAGAGTTGGATTCCATGCTAGGTGAAGCTGTGACCCTGTCCACTGATGATCCCCCTCCAGTGCCACCAGTGGCCTTTGTCCTGCACCCAAAGAACAAGGAGCTCCTCTACTCCCTCACCCCTTCCCCTCTTCTCCAACTCCCCCATCTCTGGGTAAAGAATACACACTGGGGGGAGTGGCTTTATGGGTTTGGTCACTTGTTCATTTCATTCTGGGACTACTGTGGACTGAGGTGGCCCCTGTGGGCCTCAGTTTCCTCATGTGCAAATGGAAGACCAAAGCTGTGGTTTTCAAGGCCCTAAGAGGCATTCTCCTGGGCCCAGAGCCCCAGAGATTCTGACCTAGGAGGTGCAGATGAGGCCTGGCATCCCTGCTCCGATGATGCACACCCCACTTAGAGAGGCGAGAGATCTGGGGAGGCAGCCTGGTCCCCGGAGTCAGCCCTCGGAAAGCTGCCGCTCATCAACCTGTTCCTTGGAGCCTGAAGCATCAAGTTCCTGCTCTACCACTTTCCAGCTGTGTGATCCTGGACAAATGCCTGTGCCTCTCTGGGCCTGTTTCCTCACTGTAAACTGGGACTAATGATAATCTATAGTTGTGAAGTTTCAAAAATTACTAAGTGCAGATTGCCTGGTGGGCAGCCGGTTCTCTGCACCTTGCCTCTCCAATGGCTGGCACAGCACTCCAGACCCCGCACACCGCACACACCTGGCCTCACCAGCCACTCCCGCCGCATCCTTGCCCCCTCGCTGTGCCCTTCCTCCGGTTGTGGCCACGTGAGCCTCTCGTGATCCCTCAGCTCCCTGCCTGCTCACGTTGTCTGGAATGCCCTTCCTCTCCACTGGAGAGCCCTGACTTACCCTCCAAAACCAGCTCAGCGCCGCCTCCCCAGGGAAGCCTTCCTTCTGGTGTCCAGGCCCCAGATTCCTCCCCCTGGTTCCCCCCATACCTAGAACTGGGTCAACCTTTGCTACGATGACCAGTGTATCACCTGACTTCACTATGCGATCTGCAGTCCCTTGAGGGCACGGGTGTGGTTTTGTTTTTGTATTTGTTTTTGTTTTTTGTTTTTTCAGGGCTTTGGATGATGTTCAGCATGAATTGGGCTCTATGCACATTTGTGAGCGAGTGGCAGAGGCTATGGGATGTCTTTTTGCGTTGGTTTGTTCTGTGGAAATTGGGGCCACGGCAGTCACTATCCCAGGGGTCTCCGTGAATCAGAAATGAGTTGAGACCTCTAAAGTGCCTGGACCAGTGACCACCTGGTCTCATCTCTGTTTACCAGGATATCGGTCACTGCTTACCCAGGGTCCCGCTGGGTGGGTTTTCAAGTGACCTGCCCCCAAGGCCATTTCTAAGATCGAGGAAGACCATTATCGATTCATTCATAAATGTGGTCACTTAACATTGAAAAGCCAGACAGACACTTTTCCAGAAACTTAATACTTTGTAAAAGTTCATGGCTCAAACATTTTGTAATTCACATTAGATTTCTTAGAAAATTCTATGCTAAATATTTATTTTTAATTTTTGACTATTTTTACAATCTGTGAATTTTGGGATTCTGCCGCAGAGACGGATTTTTCATATAATCTACTTCCTTCCCCTCAATTTCATCAAAAGCCATAAATAACTGAATATAATTCCCTTAAGAATTTTCTCACTGGAGTCACTGAGAGGTGAGTCCAAGAAAAACAATATGGTCAATTGTGTTTATTACTGTAAGAGTTTGGGCTATTGAAACTTATTATTAAAGAGATTATTTATTATATTATCTGGAGCTGGTTTTAATAGTTTCCCAAGATGATTCCTTAAAGGTTGAGCTAATGGTGGCCTGCAGAGAACGGAGTGGACATGGCAGAACTTTCTGGTTTATTCCATGCTATTATTAGAAAGGGACATGCTACTTTCCACCCATGTGAATGCTAGCAATATTTAGAGCTCCAGGGGTCAGGACATGCTGGGACATCCCCTGAACATACACGACAAGCTGCTGTGTCTCACATTTCCTCCACTAAAGAGGAAGCATCGAAGTTGAGGATTCATTTTGGATTTTTGGACATAAAAAGCTTGGGAACACTGCTTCATCATCAGGTGACTCTGGAGCCTGCCAGTTTGAGTGGAATCCAGAGCACAAGTACTCTGCAGCAGGTCCAGGCTGTGGTTCAGGCAGTTCTGTGTCCAGGACCATATGACCTGGTCATTCCGATGCTGCTGGAACCATCTTTGGTGGCCAGGGAGCCAAACGGAGTCCCCGACGAGGCCCTTTATGACCACCACAGCGCCCGTGTCCAGGACCTGAAGCACGGTGATGTTCTCCTAGCCGCTCTGTTCAAGAAATAGCTCCTAGAGGGCTACCGGGGCCTCGCCGGGGCGGAGCACCTCCCCGGAGGAAACTGAGAGCCCAACTCGAGATGTCCACCGCCCTGTCATCAGTGTCTCGAGGCATAAGGTGGGCCAACATGGCAGAAAACCATCATGGGATCAGAATTCCAGGGTACCTACCTTACTTCACTGATGTCTCTCCTTCAACCCAGACCTGTGGTCCGGTGGAGGGGGTTCCATATGGGCAACTCACAGAGGACGGGACTAACACATTTTTTTACTGCCAGCAGGGGGTGCCCTCTCTGTCGATACTAGCTGGAAATGGACTGGTGCTGTGTCAGGGCCCCAACCAGGGTTGAGGGGAATCACCCAGGAGCAGAGCAGCAAGCAGGACACCTGGGTGACCTAGCTAATGGAGGGCGGTGTGAGCTGAGGTAGATGTTCACATACCCGGGCAGGGGAGCATGGCTGGGCTAGTTGGTCAGAGGACCGAAAAGAATAATGCTGGAAGGTTGATTGCTGGGGACTGGGGAATAGGTGTCTACACGGTCCAGCAGGCATAGATTTAAAGCTGGTAGATCCACATTTGAACACCCACCAGGAAGACCATTGGTCAGGGAGGTGACGATCAGGTGCATGGATGGCCAGCACTGTCCGTCAGCCTGGTTCCTCGGCCACCACTTGCTTGCCCGGTGGACCACAAAACCAGCAGGGATGGGACTGTCTCTGGGTCCAACAACATGGGATCCCTCGTGTTCAGGACAGTATAGTCGTTGCTAATGTTGAATGTCCAGACGGCCAGTGGCTGACTGACCCTGAGTCTGTGACGCGGCTCCATTCCTCGGGCCGGCACGGTGACTCCCCACCTGCCACTGCTTCCTACCCGTCTCCTCCTTTCTCACCACTTTAGGATTGCGTGACCCACAAACACAGGTGATCAGTCTTGCCCCAGGATCTGTTTCCTTGCGAACTGGAGCTATTACAGGAAAGCAGAGGCCCCAAGTGTTCAGAAGGAACCGCAAACAGATGTGTTACTGGTTAGGATGTCTGGGGGCAGAGCCCAGCCTGATTTTAGATGCTGGGAAGGCCATTTGCTTTTCTCAGTTTCTCTACTACTTCCTGACAGAAGCCTGAAAGTCTGGAAGAAAGTAAAAAGGCTTCCACCCCCCATTTGGAGACAAGACCAAAAACGCCCCTCCCCTAGGGAGAGTAACCGCAGCGCCCCCGCTCACACTAGAGTGTGGATGGTAGGATCAGCTTTGTCTCCCAAGGCAGAGGAAGGGACCGTGGGAAGCAAGGGGTCTCTGGGTGCCTAAACAGAGGGTGAGGGAGTGCCATGGAGGGGAGATTACCTATAAGGAAACCAGGGAGCCAGGCAGGGCTGATTCCAGATTGGGTCCTGCGGATCATAGCTGTGTGGGCTTGTAGGAGTCATTTACCTTTAAAATGGGAGGACTGGATGAAGTGATCTCTGTGGGTTCCTAAGAACTCTCCACCAGGAAAGAAAAAGATACAAGTGGCTCCTTCGTCCAAGCCCACGTACCCCATCCTCCCTCCTTGGGAGCTCCAAAGGAAACATACGGTGACAGCACTGGCTAGTTCTTGACAGACTTGGCTTATACTAAGGGAATGTCCAGGGGCACAAGGAGACCTGTGCTGGACATGGAGCCCCTACCCTCTTGTCCTGGGAGCCATCACTGGCATTGAGGGGGCGGCCTTCAAACCGGGCATGGAGCATACGGAGTCTGATGTTGAGCAGAGGTTAGAGCTAGAAAGGTTAGAAGTGGACACAGCTGGCTGTGCTCCTTACTGGCTGGCGGACAGGGGCACGCTGCCAACTCCCCAGCTCTGGGTTTTCACATCAGTGGAATTGGGATCCTCGTGACAGCCTCAGGGGATTGGTGTGAAGATGTGAGTGGAGGACGCATAGGGTAAGTGTCTGGTAAATGGAAGTTTTATTATTGTCGTCTGTTATGGTTATTACTGCTGACATCGACGTTACTGGCACGGAGCCACAACATCTGGAATTGTCCTGACAGAGCATCAGGTGGGCCATCAGCCTGATGATGGTCCTAATTGAAAGGAGATGTGACGCTCACACTCTGTTTAAATAAGAATCCGCCAAGCTCACGGTTGGCTCCACTTCTATGGGAAAAGGAGGCGTGCCCAAGACCCCTTCGGACTTCATAAAAACTCACAGATTCTGACAATTTTCAGGAAATGGAACTCATGGGGCCACACACTGTTGAGCAAGGAGAACAGAGTTATGAAATTTTTAGAGGTTAAAGCTGACTTTCCCAGGACGCAACAACAGTGCCCAAATCTGGGTGTTTTGTAAAACGCCTCGGTAAGAAATGACCTCGGCAGTTTCAAGACAAGGGATCAGGTCTGTTCTACAGCTGTGAGAGAAGGGGAGACTATTTTTCCATCTTGGTTGGGATTTTGTCCACTAGTTGTTGGAAGGGCAAACATTTCAAAGTTAAACATTGGGATCTCATAGTTTGGACTGAGAAACAGCAGGCCTGGGAAGCTTGCACCTACCACTTGGAGAGGAAAAGGGCAGGACAGGATCAACAGATTCAGGAAGGGACACCGGGCTCGTGTCTACAAGGGAAGCATGGTGATGCCCAAGGCTGTGTGGCTTCTCGGCTTCTCGAGGGCCCTCGCTTCTCCTCCAAACCTTCTGGAGCTGTCTCCTCACCTTAAAGAACCCAAGACTGACAAAATGCCAACCACCACCATCACAGGGCTTTTTGGACTGTTGAGGAAATTGGAAGCTGGCCCAGCAGCAACAACAGGTCTGGGGCTCGACAAGGGGGAATGGAGGCCACCAGGAAGAGCCTTGGGTGAACAAGGCTACAGGGACTGAGGCACCAAGGTGTCCAAGAGATAATATAGAGGCATGGTTAAAAGCCAAGCTTCCCATCTGGCTGCCCAGGTTTGAGTCCCAGCCTTTCCACTCACCAGGTGGATGATCTCAGGTCACTTCATGCCTCCGTATCTTCATCTGGGAAATAACCGTACCCACCTCTTCAATCTTGATATAGGAAGCTAATTCTTGTCATGTCTGTAGCACTGTGCTGGGGTCAGTCAAGCTCAATCAGCTTGAGCTCTTACCATCTTTCTCTCTCATCTTTCACTACCCATAGGGACCCCATCTCTAAGAAGCGAGTGTCCACCCCACATCTCTACATGACTCTAGCTCAGAGCCCCATGTTGCCAACCCACCTGGTACTGACTCTTTCCCAGCTGGAGTCCACCTTTCAGACGGAGTCCTTAGGCTCTGCCCAGGCCTCTCCCTGCACAGTTCCCTTGGGCTATGGAGGGAAGCCTTTGCTTCCATGATCTTTTCTCTGCCCATAAGAGCTCCTCCGCTTTCTTGGGCCTCATCTGAGAAGCCTGGGATTTCACCAAGAAAAGCTACCACTTCTGACCTGGTGACAAAATCCAAAGGCCGGATCACTTGTCCACTGTTTTCCTAACTCTTGGGCCTTTGGTTGCGTGGCTTTTCCATCCCTTTCCAGAAGGGGAGAAAGGTAGTATGAGGACCACCTGAGGACGGTTCTGGCAGGCTTTTTTGGCATCCTTACATGCCAGCATTCGGGCCCTAAGGAACTTGAATCCTGGAGAACGCTCCTGGGGCTGGGGGGCCTCGGACGAGGAGGGCAAATCTGGCGCCGCGACAGGCTGGAGCCAGGCCCCTCAACATGACGACAGACCCTGCGTGGCCTGCCTTCCCACCCTCTCCAGGCTGCAGGGATGCTGCCGGCAGAATTATGCAACAAGGCTGATGGGAGCCATGCACACATTTTTATTGTCAGTAAGAAAACAGTAACACTTTGGTTGGTTGTATTAAAAAATGGGAAATACAAAATAGTAACCAAAAATAAAATAAAAGAATATTTAAGAGGCTGCTCTGTTAGGTGCTAGGACTTAAAAAAATGAAACAAAAATACAGCTCCTTATATCTAAGAAACCGGGTTATAAAAAGATGCGCCGAGGATGTTGGGGAGAGCGCGGTGGGAGAGAACCTTCTTGCTGGCTCCTTGTGCACACAGCCCCGAATCCGGGCAGGGGCGTCTTCACCGGGCGCTTGGATCACAAGGAGTGGGGGCCAAGATCAGCCCTTGTTCCTCTTAGGGAGAGCAACCGGAATGAGGTACCCCACTTTGAGGTCTCAGTGTCCCACCATGTCTCTTTTCCTCTGGAAAGTTCTCTCGCTGGCTCTCCTTGTGCAGCCCTGGTTAGCAGCAGCTCACAGGTCTGAGGATAGGATGTCGGGGATCTGTTTGCCTTCTTCAGCGGATTTGCTGGCCAGCTTTGTGGGAGAAGAAAATAAACACACACACACACACACACACACACACACACACACACACACACCCCCAGGATGGGATTCTCATGAGCACCAAAGCAGGGCTTCCCCGTCCCAGTTGCAAGGCTCCCTGCCCAAAGCCTCGTGAGTGCAGGATAGCATGACCCTGACTTTGGACAGAGAGGGGGCACCCCACCGCGGTTCGAGCACAGCCTCTGCGGCCCTGTGCACTGTGGAAACCTGGGCCAGTCGCTCCCTAACTCTGTGAGCCCCATCAGCTCCTCCCGGGGTCATAGCAGGTCACATGGGGCAAGGTCTGGAAGGTGCTCAGCATGGTGCCTGACTCCCTGCACGCTCACAGTAAACCTGGGATTATTATAGTCGCCGGGCTCTGGTTTGTATTATCTCGAGGATCAGAAGTGTCGACGGGACTTTTTTTTTTTTTATCTTGAGTAAAGACCGACAAGTAACAATGGGAGACGGGCCATGAAAAGTCAGGGCTTGGAAACTAACTTTTAATTAGTAGGAATCTGTAATATAAGTTGAATAGGAAAGCTTTTCCAAAAAAGAAAATTAAAAAGCCCTTTCAGCTTCCAAAGATAGCCAGCTGCTGTGGCTCTGACAGGCACACCGAAGGGCAACTTGGGCAAAGGACGGTGACTGGTCCTGAAGTCCCAGGGGCCCTGTGTCTCCCCTTGGCACGTTCTTGCAGCCCAGCTGGGGTCAGTCCTGCTCAGAGACCAGGACCCAAGAGGAGAATTGCAGTGGGGGCATCTCTGGCTAGCATCCCAACCCCTGCGGGCCTGACCATGCCTCCCAGGGAGTGTGCAAATGTGCGTGCCTGTGCATGCACACTCATGCTTGCCTTTCCCCCACCCCCATTTTCTCCTCTCTCTCTGCGTTGCTTTCTTCCCATCCCCCTCCCACGTACACTTGTCTTTCCGCCCATCTGGGTCCTCACCATCGTCTTGAAGAACTGATTTACTTTCTTCCGTTTGAGCGTCTTCTTGTCGCCGTCTGAGAGAGGGAAGAAGGTCTGGCTGAGGCGGGGGGACGAGCTGGAGTCCTCTATCCCAGGCACGCCTGCCACGGAGAGCGTGAGGGCTGCAAGGACAGTGGGGAGAGGGAGTGAGTGGGTGGGCCCAGGAGAGGCGGTGCCCAAGGGACAGGAGGGTGACGTGGGGGAGGCAGGTGGGAGACTGGCTGGGGCACAGAGACAGAAGCCAGGGAGGGCGCATCACAGTGCCAGGCAGGAGGCGGGAGGGCATGGCTGCTGCCTTGAAGGGGACTCTTGAAGCTGCCCTCCCGGGCATTGCTGGCCAAACCCCGGGCAGGGGCCTGCTGCCTGGTCCCCATCAAAGTCTCATCGGGGCTTCTGAGCTAGAAACGTAGGGACCTGGGGGAAGGCCGCCTGGCTGCTGCGGCCCTGATATCCTTAGGGAAGGTGGCCTTTTGCCCCAAGGTGGGGAGTCGATGTGAGCTCACTCTTCCTTCACCTTTCTACACCAGGAGCCTGGATTTTTCATCTTCCCCAAGGCAGGGGCTGGTGGGGAGAACTGTTAGCTGTAGCTCCCAGCTCAGAGATGTGTTACAAATTAGCTACCTCTTGATACCGTTTTGACCTTGAAAGCACAGAGACAACAGTTGCAGACTTCCAGGGTATTGTGGTGGTCTGAGAGCATGACAGGGACATGACTGTGTGTCTGGCCAGATGCCACAGTTCAGGGGCTATCGTGCCTGGTACAATGAGGCAGGGGTCAAGGGCACGGTTCCAGGGACAGAGCACCTGGCCTATACTCAGCCTCTGCCCTTTCCTAGCTGGTGACGTGCAGGAGACTGACATTCCCAGTGCCTCAGTTTTATCATCCACACAATGGGGCTAATGACATCATCTACTTTGTAGCTATGTGTTGGGGTAAAAATCAATGATGAAAATTCAGTACGAGGTCTGGTGGCGGTCAGCACTCAAGAGCTGTCAGGTGCCTTTGCTGAGATCTGCCTGCTGAGCTCCACAAGGGAGCTGCTGGTCTGTCCTGCTCCCCCACCCCACCCCCGTCCTCAGTGTGGAGACAGCGGCCCACCAGACACAGCGATCCAGCATGTGCCTGTCCCCGTTAGGGCTGCAGCATCCCCCTCTGCGATGTGGGAATGGCCATCCGTGTGCTGCTGCCCTCCTCACTGGACAGTGAAGGAGTGGTGGTGGAAATAGGTAGCATCTATGAATCAAACACTCTACAGCTAGAAGATGTGGTGGCAATTTCTGCAATTCCAGAAGAGGGTTCCAGGTCAAAAAAGGAAACAGAGGGCTTCTGGCCAGTGGGGAGGCCAGGCTAATGGAGAATGCAGGGCTGCCTGGTGTGACAAGTGGATTCCTAGCCACTCCTAAGGACCAGAGGAACCACAGGTCTCCAGCCCAGCCCCAGGTGGGGCTTACAGGTCAGCTTCCCCTACAGAATGGGGGGCAGGGTGGTGAGAGCTCAGAGAGCAGGGAGCTTCTGAGCAGAGCCTCTTGCCCCCGAGATGCCCGGCCCCTTTGCTTTATGGCTACAGTACCCACCCACTCTCCACCCCCCAGGCCGGTGGCCCTGTTATTCCTCTACCTTCTAGTGCTGCCGGTGGCAGGGAGCATACCTGGGATGGTGGGCATGGACTGACTGGCAAAACTCATCTGAGAGAGGATGGATGCCCTGGGGGGAATGGCCGCATGCTCCGAGAGGTTGGTGTCACTCATGAACTCGTGCTTCCTGGAAAGCTGAAGAAATACACCACACACATGCAGACACACACACACACACACACACACACACACACACCACAGAGGCTTAGCATTAGGCAGCTCCTGGCCTTGCAAAATCAGTGATAATGGCTTGGCAAGGCTACTGTGTATCTAGTTTTAAGTTGACTTACTCTGTTTTCTAACATTCCATGCCAGCCTGCCATGTACAGTTGCACAGGTTGCATATTATGTTACTCTAAGAGTTGGGAGAATTCATTTTAGACAATCATGTGAATGATAACCTAGAATTATAAAACATGGGGACTTATTTCCACTTTTGTGCCCTGGCGAGAGTAGCCTCCGAGGTCTACTGGGAATTATGTGCAGAATCTTTTCCTTACTGGAAGGCATCTTAGCAGGACCCTTGCCCTTTCATCTGGCACCCCTCCCTTGCCAGTATAGTTAATCCCTCTCCCCTTCCAAGCCTCTAAGAATGCCTTCAACAACTTCTCTTTCAAGGGAAACTAAGATTTGAACCCAATGACACCAAGTTTCACTATTAAATAGTTATTAGTTATAGGACAAAATCTCTCAAGGTCAGGGCAGGGAGAGTCCATCTCTGCATCTGTAGCTGGGTTCTTGGTTCACTGGAGGAGCCCAGCAGGGTCTGAGATGTCAGAGGTTGGAATGGTCCTTGGGTGAGGGAGACAGGGCAGAGATGTAGAAACAGCAGCCCAATACTGGGTGGACTACTTCTCTCCGTCTGGGTGCCCCAGGCAGCTTCTCGCATTTGCCACGTGGTGGGAAAGGCATGTGCAGGCTTAACAGCTGGGGTTCAAACCCTGGCTCCGTAATGTCAGGCTGGGTAGACACCTGCAGCACTTTGCCTCCCTGCTCCTCAGACACTCCTGCATCACCTGCCTTGCTGCAAGCACGAGGCTTGAATGGGACCCTGTCTGGGGGCCCTGGATAACATGTGAGCAGCAGAGTTGCACTAAAGCTGTTAGAGGCAGCCTGCGGGGACCTGCTCACCCGCTTCAGGTCCGACTCGGCCGCAGCCTTCTCATCTGCAAACACCACGCTGCTCCTCTTGGCCCTCTTCTTGGACCGCCGTAGCTTGACTTCCGGCAGAGTGCTCCCCACGGAGATCATCTCCACCGGCTCCGCTTTTGGAGTCTTCAGAGTTGCTAATTCCAGGTCAAAGCTGAAGGGCAAAGGGGCGGCAGTAGGAACTGCAGTTAGAGCTTCATGGGGACCGCCTCACAGGGACCCAGGCTGGCTGAGTTGTCCCTATAGGGTTCAGCAGCAGATCCGCTAACCTGGCAGAGTTCGGGGAACTGCTTGCTTAATTTGCAAACATTCAAAATACAGAGTAAAATGAAATTGGGGGATGGGAGCCTCAGCAGGAAAGACTTGCAGTGAGGAGAGACATGGCTAGGCTGTGGCTCTGGATTCAAGTCCAGCGCTGTCCCTTTTACTGAAGGCCTGGGGCAAATCACTCAGCCTCCCTGAGCCATTCTCTCCTTCCAGTAAGTGCAGGTGTCTGTAGGACCTTGTGGGGCAACCGGAGGTGAGGCTGGAGAGTCCTCGACTCACATTACCATGTCCATAGAGGAGTGGAGTTGAGCCAGGTGGAGCGGAAGACCCCAGGATGGTGGGAGGGGAGAGGCTTTTCATGAGGTGAAGGAGCACCTTCATCCCCTGCAGAGGGATGGGTGAGTGCAGGAGGGGCAGCTCTGCAGGGAGTTTGGGGGGTGGCGCCCAGCAGAGATAAGAGGTGAGACTGAATAGGCTGGGGTAGGAGCTCCAGCAGAGATGGCCAGGCTGGGAGGACACCAGCTGTGGCCAAGTCCTGCCAGGGCTCGGAAAAGCTGCCTTGGGCGTGGGCCTCCAGTGACCCCCTCTCAGTGGCACTAAGGACAGCGGCGTCACAGCGTGCCTGTGGGGGTTTTAGTGAGGCACCAGCTAGGGAAAGGCTCGGAAGCAGGAGGGTAGGGAAGTAGTAGACGGGTGGCCTCTGGGGCAGAAGGAGAAGCAGCAAGGCTTTGCTGGGGACCCAGGGGCAAGGTGGGGGGGGGTCAGCAGTGCTGGGGGCTCCTGGGGCAGGCACTGACCTCTCAGAGGTGGTCCTGCTGGGGGTGCTGCAGTCAGAGTTCATGGAAGCCATAGAGATGATGGACATCTGCCTGTAGGAGCGCAGCATGGACCGTGGGCGGCCCACACGCCTGTCCTCAAAGTCGGGCTGCAGGCGGGGAGAGTAGGGTGGTGAGCAGCCCGCCTTGGGCTGGAGGGGCCGCTCTTGTGGCCGCAGCCTACCCCCACCTCCTCCAGCTGAGCAGGGCGGAGCTGCCGGGCAGGGCAGGGCACTGCACAAAACTCCTGGCAGGCTGAAGCCAGAAGGTGGTTGTTTTTGGAAAGAATTGGGCTGGCCTTTATTCCTTGTTTCTGGGAGCTGATCTCTTAATCCTTGCGATGTCCCCTTTGTTCTTCTTGGGGGTCTCATGATACTCATGAGAAGACTCTGGCTGGAGGCCAGGCCCAGGGACCAGCTGTGGGGTTCCTGGGTCAGGCTCTGTCCCAGCTGGTAGACGTCCCTCCTCTAGAGAAGACAAGGGGCTGGGCGGATTTCAGACATGCGGCCCAGGGGTCACCCTTCATGACGATGTAATAAAACCCCAGTAAGCACACCCCAGCTAAGGCTAGGGTGAGTGTCCTGGTGGTGGCATGGATGGTCTGGCAGGGAGGTCGTGCCCTCGGCACACGTCCACGGTATGTTCGGGACCCTCCCGGCTGTGTATCACTTCCTTTAGCTGGTCCCAATTTGTATTCTTTGTCATAAAACTGGGATCATAAGCATAGTGCTTTCTTGAGTTCTGTGGAATTCTGTGAACCTGAAGGGGTCAAGGGAACCCCCAAGGTTGAAACCAGTTGGTCAGACATGCAGGGGCTTGGGAACCCCACTGTCTGAAGGGAGGGCAGTCTTATGGAGGACTCTGCCCTTAACCTGTGAGATCTGACCCAATTCTGAGTAGTTAACAACAGAATTGCAAGACTCATTTCATGGAAAAACTTGGGCCAGAAGACAAGAGGCCTGGGTTTATCTCTACATTCTTTTAGGAACTCAGGACCTCAATTTTCTAATCTATTGAGTCAGAGGCTTGAGCCACATGGCCTCTATGGGACCACAGAGCCTTGATGTTTCAGGATTCTGCTTCCTGGGGAGGAGGATAAAGATGTGCCTGTGAGTACCAGGCCACTGGCCTCTTTATGTCCCAGAGCTTATTAGTGGCCCAAAGCACTAGCTTTGGAGGCAAACAGATCCAGGTGAAAGTTCTGCCTTGCACTCTCTTGCTGTGCAGCCTTTGGCAAGTTACTTAGCGCTTCTGAACCTCCCAAAGAGAAGCAAGGAGTTGAAAACCATTCCTACTTCCCAGGCATGTGGTAAAGACTTCATGGGTTGTAGATGCCAAGTGCTGAGATCAGGCTGGGCACATACCAGGTGCTTCCGCAGTCTCTAAGTGTGGAGGGCCCTCTTTGTACCTGGGCTTTGGCTAGGGGTGACCGTGTGGGACCACGTTTACAGGAAGGTTCACCTGGATCAGGTCCTCCTCCTCCAGGGGAAGTTCCTTTGCAGGGTCCCTGCCAGCTGCCATCCCCCCACCCCACCCGCCGCCTCCACTGCACTCCACCAGTCTCACCCCCTCCCAGCCACGGGGACCACGCCTACCATTTCTCTGACACCATACTCCTTCTCCACCTTCACTTTCAGGTTCTTGAAACATTCTTCCATCCGGTCGTGGAAGGGCCGCAGATTCTCTGACACCCTTTTCTCATGGATTTTAATCCCAGCTCCCAGGAAAGGGATCTGGAGAGAAAGGGTAGACGATGAGCCGCAGGTTGGCCTCCTGGCTGTGGCCTGGGACCTGGCCCGCAAAGATCGCTGAAGTCACACTGGGCTGCTCAGAACTTGTGGAGGGCACCGGGGACTCTGAGACCTTCACACAGAGTGGGCAGCCCTGCGGAATGGGCAAGCTGCAGCCCTGAGGTTGGCTCTGGAAGGCGAGAAACCCCCTCCAGCCACCCTTGCCCCCTAGGAGGGTCAGGCCTGCACTAGAGGCTGTATGTTTAGGAAAGTCTACTGAGGGGCAGAGTGTGGGCGAGCGGGGAGGAAGCTTGGTGATGCTCACGTAAAGTCTGCGCAGGCAGCTCTGGGCAATGCAAAGGGAAAGGAGGAATGCCAGAAGCTGGCGGATAGAAGGACAGAAGGGCCGCAAGGAAAAGGGGGGACGCAGCTTCGTCTTATAACACGGCAGGTCCGGGCATCCCTGATGTGGCTGTTGGAAAAGATAGGGAAGTGTTAATACACTAAGGTACTAGCCAATAAGGAATTTTCAAAGTGATGTAAAAGCCTTGGGAAGATGGGGGCAGATGAGGGGACCGATGTGAGGGAGTTAAACTCACTCATCAACAAAGGAGGTCAGTGGGATTCTGCCTCAACAGTGGCAAGAAGCAAGACTAGCCGAGCCACAGTGGCCACCGCTAGAAGGAACGCTGACAGTGCGGCCCCAGTGGGACATAACTAGGGGTGCAAAGAATATAGATTATTTTGAGGAAAAGAAAATAAACATCTCCTTAAGGACACTACTGGCTCCTTCTTTGGGAGATAGCTCTGAAGGCACAAGGTGAATGAGAAACCGAAATCTTATCGGAACTTCACCATGTCCAGTGGATGGAGGACGGCGAGTGACCTCTCGGAGCCGAGGAGGGAGTTAGTGATAAGAAGAGGCCAATCTGCCTCTAGAAACTCATGAGGGCCTTAGCGATGGGAGGCAGCAGGTAGCCCAGATAAGTCAGGGTGACTTGAGGAGCTGAACACAGAGGGATAAGTTGAAATCCCGTGACAGGAGCAGTTAGACCTCCAGGTCTGTGTCACTTCACCCTGTGGCCAAGGGTTATATTTTCGCATTTCCCCTAGAAGAAGGAGTTTATCCTCTAGAATAATTAGAACAAGGAACCCTGGGCTTGAAGGCCCCAGGCACAATGGGGGCAGGGATGAGGGGCCAGATTGGACATGGGGGTTGAAGGGGAAGTCTGCCTCCTGACGGAAGCCCTTCACCTCCCAGGTCCCAGATTCTAGCAGCATTATTGCCAGGATTATCTTTCCTATGTTTGAAAGGTGTGTAGCTGGAGAAAGGGAATGACTCATTATACAGACATCTGTGGGTCACTCAGTTATCACATAGTGATGCCATGTAGCTGACGAAGCCACCACTCATGGACACAGAGTTTCACTGAGGTCTTTCATGCCTCTGTCTGTGAAGATCACCAAATATTGAAGGAGGTTCTCCAGTATAAAAGACAGAGATCAGAACCAACAGATAGGAAGCAAAGCAGAGCAAAAAGGAGAAAAGAAAAAAAAAAGGGGAAGAAGGGTAGCAGGGAGGAGCCCATGAACTAACTTGGAAAAAACAGGGAGGATAAAGAGCGCCTAATAAAACAGTATTTTAAAAAGTTTAATTAATAGATAGAAACAGAAAAGATCCTCCATCCATGAAATAAGACAAAAATTTTATATAAAAAAGGGGAATAATAATAGAAATCTCACATATAAAAACTAATAGCATAGATATAGTTGGAGAATGGGTTTACAAAACTAACAAAGACAGGAAATCAATTATCTAGGCATCCATCTCCAAATTTTAGTGAAAGGACAGCAAATTAAATCCAACAAGAGTAAAAGGAAGGACATAATAAATGTGAGAGTAGGTATGGATAGCAAAAGAAACAAACTTACAGCAGAGAGGATTGAGGAAGCCAAAGCTGATTCTTTGGAAAACTGTTTCTTTGCATCCAGTAGGGCCAAAGCTGCCTGACCTGGAAATTCCAGTACTATACACGTACTGAAGTGAGTAGTTATGTTCACCAAAAGACATAAACAAGAATGTTCATTGCAATTGTATTCATATTACACAAAACCTGAGAGCAACCCAAATGTCCACCAACAAGGGAATGGATAAATAAATTGTTATGTTATTGGTATGTTGTGCATTCATGTAATGGATGAGGGAAATTAAAAAAAAAAAATAGACCTCTGACATATGTGACAACCTGGTTGAATCTCAAAGGCATTGTGTTGACCAAAAGAAGCCAGACACACAATAGTCCATACTGTATAGTAATATATACGTATAATACCACTTATATGAAATTCAAGACCAGGCCAAACTAAACTGTGCTGATTGAAGTTCGGGGGTATCTACCAGACCTAGATACTCCATACTATAATCAGCTCCGTGCCTAGGTACACACCTGTCAGAAATTATGCATATGTGTGCCCCAAAGACATCTATAAAGACTTTCAGAGCAGCATTCCTTGTAATAGCCCCAAACTACAATCAACCTAAATCTCCATCAGTAGAAAAAGAAATAAATATGTTTTGGTAGCGTCACATGATCCAGCTGTACAGACCATATTATACATCAGTGAAAATGGAGGAATGATAGCTATGTACAAGATGAGTGAATTTTTCAAACATAGCATTGAGCAAATAAGTTAGTCCCAAAGAATGTATACTGCATGACTTCATTTGTATTACAGGCCAAAAATAAGCAAAAATAAACTCTGGTGTTTATGAGTGAGTGGTTAAGTGGCTAAAAACTATTTTTATTTTAAAATTTTTTTTAAAGATTTTATTTATTTATTTGACAGACAGAGATCACAAGTAGGCGGAGAGGCAGGCAGAGAGAGAGGGAGAAGCAGACTCCCCACTGAGCAGAGAACCCAACACGAGGCTCCATCCCAGGACCCTGAGACCATGACCTGAGCCAAAGGCAGAGGCTTCAACCCAATGAGCCACCCAGGTGCCCCCAAAAATCATTTTTAAAGGAGCAAGGAAATGATTACTGTGAAAGCAGGACTGTGGTCAGTCTTGGAGAAGACTAACAATCACTACAAGCGAGGCTTATAGACACAAGCGGGCTTCTGGGCTCTGCTTCATCCAGTAGGTGGTCATATGGGTGTACACTTTGTGATAAATCAACATGCTGCCTATTTTTTCTATGTGTACTTTTCTGTATGTAATATCTCAAAGCATGTTTAAAAGATGAATTCACTGTAGACATCTGTCCATGCTGATAAATATAGAGAAAAATCTTTACAAAGAAAAAAATTAAGAAGCAATCAATCTTGAGATCTGTGCAATCTTGAACACAAAGAAGTACTTGGAAAGCTTTGGCTTTTGTTGTGTTACTAGACTAGGCGCAAGAGATTCCCCTTTGAAATCCAAAGTTCTCAGGCTTTGAGAAAATCCAAAGTGTATCTGGCTTTGTGAAGCTAAGATCCAATTTAGAATTAAGCTCTAAGAGGTCGGGGAACAGGCCTAATTTTGTCCAGCACTATTTCTGTTGCTGGGCACACAGTAGGATCTCAATAAATACAAGGTACAAGAATGAATGGATAGAAGGACAAGGAAGAGCTAATTCACTGTATGTAATATTGTTATAAGGCTGCCTTCACCATGGCAGGGTACCATCTTCTGAGTGTTAAGTGCCCATGGTTAGGGGGTCTGGACTCTGAGTGGGAGGAACATGGCCCCCTTACTGGGGAAGGGGTGGCTACCAGGTCAGGAGTGGGCTTCTGTAACATGGTGGCTTGTTGGGGGCGGGGTGGGAGAGGTAAGGAAAGTGTTATAGAGAAGGTGGCCACTAGGGGCCGCTGTCTGAAGAAGCCAAGTTAATTGCTCTTAAAAGCTGTAACAGCTAATAGACACTTTCAAAGTCTCCCTTCTTTTTAATGTCCCTCCATTAGCTCCAAAACTCTGATAGAATTCTTTAAGAAGGTACAGCCTGGCACTAGCTATGCTGTGAGGCTGAGGTTCCTGCTTTGGGTGTGGTGGACACAACAGGAAAGATTAATTACCAGGTGATAAGACCCGGTAGAGGGGCCCAGGACAATGATACTGATTGAGAATTGACACCAACAACCAAACAAATGTGTGTGGTGTGCTAGCCCTCCCTGGGGCATCTCAGAAATATCTGAGAAAGGGACCCAATCAAAGCCAGGCCTTCCTGGGGAATATCATTCTTTGAGTATTAAAGGGCATGATGACCTCGGGAAGCTGGGGATCTTGGGGAAGTTTGTGTTTCACAGGTGGCACAAGGTAAGAAGGGAGAGAAAATTCCAGACACACAAAATGCACTCAGGAAACCGTGTCTGTGCAGCACTTGCTGTTTCATTTTTAAAGCCTTGCTTTGCATAAATTGGCAGAGGCAGAGAAGGACCTGAATTAGGAATCCTTATTTTAAGAAAAGAGGCTGCACCCAATGCTTCTCATTCCCTGATTTCCCTAGAGTAACAAAAACTCCCTACCACAATAGCTTGCTTTTCTTTGCATGGTGACTGGCAAGACGGGAGGGAGGGTGGGAGGGGGAACAGGCAGCTGCAAACTGCTGCCCCCCTGCTCCATGCCTCCTTCCAGCTCCTGCGCTCTGGGGCCCACCTGGCGTTCTGGGAGCTGAGTGGTCTCTGCAGAGCAAGTTCAGGTTCAAGGACCAAGGACAGGGAGTCTTATCCTTTGAAGGCTTCTGGGGGTGGGGGGACCTGGTGGAATGTTTCTTCTCTGGGGAGTAGGAGAGAGGGGGAGAGATAAATAAAGGGAAAGACACGGAGGGAGAAGGAAGGAGGGAGAGAACACACAGAAGAGGGACCCAGAGAAAGGCAGGGAGAAGGCAGGAGGGAAGTGGAGAGAGTAGGATGTGAGGGGCAGAGGGAGGCAAAAGAGAGAGGAGGGGCAGAAGCAAGGAAGGTGTGAGAGAGAAGGAGGAAGGGACAGATGCACAGCAAGACAGAGATGGGAGGAGAGCGTGGAGGGAGAAGATGGGGTGCAGGAGAGGAGGGGTGGAGGGAAGACAAAGACAAGCAAGGTGGTAGGAAGGGCAGAGCCGTCCAAGTTTTCTGGCTTGACTTCTGCGGGGTGCGGAATGCAGGCTCTTTGACCAAAAACCCACCAAGCGAAGGCCTCAGTTATTTCCCCAAACCTGATAATCCACCCGAGCCTTATCTGCAACAAACTGGGCCAGCTTTAGGAGGTGGGGGTGGGGGCCAAATCTTCTGTTACCTGATTGGTGTGTGCCAGGCAGGGGGCCTGGCTTTCCTTTCTGTCCCACTGGGGAAAGCCACCTTTCTGAATTCCACATGCATTCAATAGGGCTGTCTAAGCAACACGCAGCAGAGCATGGCTGCCCAGCCCAGCACCTGTGCGGCACCCCAGGGTGCAGGGCCCCTAATCCCAGCCCTGGGAGATATGGATTCAGAAGAAGGGCAGAAAGCCAAGGGACAGGACAAGAGGTTACACTAGGCCATGTCAGCCTGAGACTAGCCGGCAGAGGGGAAGGGAGCAGGGAGAGGACAGGACCGAGACGGGGTGACCCAGCCCCAGTCCAGCTATGCTTTACCTGCCATGCGATCAGGTCCTTGAGGCGGCTCAGTTTTTCCTGGTCCTCTGGGTGATCCCTTGTGTACTCCTCTGTAAAAAAGGCCTAGGGAGGACAGGCAAGCATTTGGGGATTCCTGTTCATGTGGCGTGAACCCCACAACCAACCTCTCTGTTACTGGGAAAGGACACCGTTGGAGGGAGCACGAGGTCACGTGTATTTGAATGGGGCAGGGCCCTGTAGGCATGGACTTTGTTTCTTCTTCCTGGAGGCTCAGATCAGAACCCACTGGACAAGGGCCACAAATCCCAGCGAAGCTGTTCTCCAAGTCTCCGGGGAGCAGATGCATCAGCAACACTTGGGAATTTGTCAGACATGTAAATTCTTGGGTGCCACCCAGACCTACTGAATCAGAACCTCTTGGGGGAGGGGGGAGTGGAGGAAGAAGCCCTGCATGGGGTTCTGATGCTCCTTCAAGTTTCTGAGCATTGATCCAGGGAAAAGAATTCAGGAAGGCATCCCCCTGGAATGCTCCCGCTCCCCGGACCACCTCCCTTACTGTGTGTGCCCCAGGCAGCTGCTAGCTCTTCTGGACTTAGGTCCTCGATGTGTATGCCCCATACACAGACTTGTGTTATCACCCCTCAAGGCGGAACAAAGCCTTACTGATGATGACTAATGGGAGATCCAAGAGCAGGTAGAAGGACTGCTTGGGTGACTGAAATGACTCTCCCTAAATTATACCACTGCATTGTATTCTTAGTTTTACATCAGCGGAGGACATAGAAAAGATAGATGGGGAATCCATTATGAGATGTATTAGAATGAGGAGTCCTTTTTCCCCTCTGTGCCATTAATGTATGGACTAGGTAAAAGACAGATGAAGTCTCTTTATTTTACTTCAATGCTGGGAAAAGCTATGTCCCTCTGCTGAGAAACTGGTATTTTCCCAGCGGAAAATGTGACTTACATAACTATTGGCTTTTCTGTTTTTGCCACAGGTACCAGGAGGCTCAACATAAAATCTGTGGCTAAAATGTGTGGGCATCTCTGGACAGACCTTACAGCTTGGATGCCTAGATTATAACTCCCATTTTGGAGTTGATCTCCTAGACTTTCTATATGTTCACATATTCTGGGTTTCATTTCTTTCCATGTGCAGAGGTCATCTAGATCAACTGGGGAAGACATGGGGGTCACACGGGTGGCGCATGCTTTGATGTGTGGCTCCTATACTTCTGTATAGGGGATCTGGAGTAGGATTCTGGAATAGGGGATCCTAGTGACCCCTGCTCCTTCCTGCCTCAGCAGAATGGGGCACTGAGGGGGGGAAGGAGATGAGAGAGGGAAGGGGTTTGAGGTCCCACCAAGCTGAAGTGTCACTTCGGGGGACACACAGCCATAGTAAGGCAGTGACCTTCAGCTATATCTACCCCTGCCACTGCTCTGTGGCCACGGTGGTGGTCGTGGGCGGGGGTGGCTGGTGTGTGGAAGCCCTCACCTTCTCATACTTGGCGAACCCTCCCATGACAGCGGGGTCCACAATCCCGTTCAGGAGCATGGAGAGCGGGTTAATGGGGAGGCTTTCGTCACTCTGGTACTGGTTGATCATCATCAGAATCTTCTCGTTGGCTGTGGACATGGTTTCGATGGCGTTCTCCAGAGGGCTAATTGTGGTCTGTTGAAAATAAGATCATCAGGAAGAAAGGGCCTTAGCAGGGTGCTTTAAAAACAGATATAATTATTGGTATTGATTTCATCTGGGGTTGGAATGCAAATGAGGCAATCCTCCCTAAGGGGCTGTAACAGGCTCTTGTTGTAATCAGTGAGCTCTCAGGGCTGTCTCCTGTCTAGGGAAAGGCAGGCTAACTTTCTGCTTACTGAGAACGGCATTTCCCTGGGGAGTAAGAGGCAGAAAATCTCAGGCACTTGCTGGGGTTTCAGAGGCTGGGTATGCTCCAAAGAGGGTTTTCTCTT